>NC_052311.1:29128872-29306372 GCF_016432855.1 Salvelinus namaycush
TCGGCCTTCCGCTGCAGGTTGGCACCATCCTTTGCCAGCTTGGGGTTGGTGGAGAAGAATGAGGAAGAGGAGGAGGAGTAGAGAGCAGAGGATGAAGAGGACTTGGTGGGGAGGCGTCTGCCGCTCAGTCCCATGGCGCTATGCACACTGGTCATGGCGTATCTATGGTGACTCTTGGGTAAAGTGGCGGAACTCTCCGTTTCAATGGCGGTAGGGGACTCCTTTATGATGTCATGGCCCAGGAGTTGGTTGTAGGAGGAGCGCAGGCTGAGGGAGGTGGGAGGGGCGGCAGGGGGACCGCTGCGATTGGCCAAGCCGACAGAAGAAGGGGAGGAGCCACTGCGGGAGAGCGGGGGGGTGTGGACGGACATCATGAGTGACGAGAGGTCAAGAGGTCAACTGGAGAGGGGATCCCTGCAAACCTAGAGAGAAGACAGAAGGGCTCACTAGGAGTACAACACACACACACACACACAATTTTTACGCCCCTTTGACATAAAGATTTTCGTAGCAGGTTAGGAGAGCATTTTCGCTAACCCTAACCCTTTTCCTGACCTTAACCTCAGTCCCCTAACATGCACTCACTCACTCATGCGCACACACACACACACACAGACACACACACACACACACACACACACACACACACACACACACACACACACACACACACACACACACACACACACACACACACACACACACACACACACACACACACACACACACACACACACCAGCACACCAGCTCTCATAGGAATTCAACATCTGATACGGGTGATGTCGTTCCATTATCCACCACAGTGCTTGAAGGAAACTTGACCTGAGTCACGTCTTCTCAATGTGCGATGAGTTAGGAGGATCACAGGACTGAGTTGGAGGTATAAGGAGTAAAACACAAGACAAGGCAGCATATGACTTTGCCAGTCTAAACGGGAAGCACACCTGAATAAAGACACTCCGTATGGCTCCATAAAGTCCTACAGACCATCAGGTTAGCGGGCATTGATCTGTTGCCATGGCACTAGCACGGAGTTAAAAGCTTTGTTCAACATTCTGGCAACCCAACGAACCAATAGCGAAAGGTTTTATCGACGCACTCTGCCATGTGTTTTGTAACTGTGCCCCAATACAGCAACACCCTCGGTCTCCCTCTTTCTCATCTGGTGCCGGTTTAAAACACAGTGCCAAACCTATAACCTGGGTTCTATTTTCTGGACATACTTGGCAATCATGAGGCGTAGCGCTGTAAATGTATTAATCCACAACCGATGCACCCTGCCAAGGCTAATGCTGTTGGAACGTATACCTATGCTAGGTCAAGATGCTGACATGCTGCAGAGCAGATAATACTCTCTATCTGACCCTTTCATCTCCCTGGGTCTCAGCTCTGTGTTAGCAATGCCAGGTGGACACAGACAGAGAAAAAGGAGAGAGGGGGACTGGGGAGTATCATTGTCAATTCAGATGCCGTCAGGAAGAGACAAGGTTTCGAGTTTAGGGCTGTCAGTGGTTGGTTTTACTATACTCGGTTCTTCAATTCAATCATACTCCTCTCCAACGAATGAACGCACGCACGCACGCGCACACGTACACGCACAAGCACACGCACACACACACACACACACACACACACACACACACACACACACACACACACACACACACACACACACACAGGTAAACAAACAAAAAGGTGGAAAACATGGGCACAGCAGATTTGAAAACAAGACAAGCCCTTGGAAAAAGAGAGAGAGAGGTCCTTTTAAGAGAAAATATCCCCACACAATGCACTTTTTCATGAGGGCCCCTCATCCCTTCTCTGGATGTTGTTTTGGTGACAGAGAGCACCTGTAGGGCTTCTGGAACTCTTCCCTCCCGCGCTCTCCTTCTCCCTCTTTCAGAGATGGCACAAATGATGTCAACAAGGTCAATCAGTAGACTAATGTAGACTACCTGTAGACATACTGTAAACTACTCTTTTACCAGATACACTACATTACCAAAAGTATGTGGGCACCTGCTTGTCGAATGTATCATTCCAAAATCATGGGCATTAATATGGAGTTGGTCCCCCCTTTAATGATGTAACAGCCTCCACTCTTCTGGGAAGGCTTTCCACTAGATGCTGGATTATTGCAGTGGGGACTTCCATTCAGCCACAAGAGCATTAGCGAGGTCAGGCACTGATGTTGGGTGATTAGGCCTGGCTCACAGTCGGCGTTCCAGTTCATCCCAAAGGTGTTCGTTCGAGTTGAGGTCAGGGCTCTGTGCAGGCCAGTCAAGTTTCCACTATTTCCACACCGATCTCGACAAACCATTTCTGTATGGACCTCGCTTTGTGCATTGGGGCATTGTCATGCTGAACCAAAGGGCCTTCCCCAAACTGTTGCAACAAAGTTGGAAGCACAGAATCATCTAGAATGTAATTGTATGCTGTAGTGTTAAGATTTCCCATCACTGGAACTAAGGGGCCTAGCCCGAACTATGAAGAACAGCCCCAGACCATTATTCCTTCTCCACCAAACTTTACAGTAGCCACTATGCATTGGGCAGGTAGCGTTCTCCTGATATCCGCCAAACCCAGATTTGTCGGACTGCCAGATGGTGAAGCGTGATTAATCCATCCAGAGAATGCGTTTCTACTGCTCCAGAGTCCAATGGCGGTGAGCTTTACACCACAACAGCCTACACTTGGCATTGTGCATGGTGATCTTAGGCTTGTGTGCAGCTGCTCGACGAACAGTTATTGCGCTGATGATGCTTCCAGAGGCAGTTTGGAACTCAGTAGTGAGTGTTGCAACCGAGGACAGCACTCGCAGTTCTGTGAGCTTGTGTGGCCAACCACTTCGCGGCTGATCCGATTTTGCTCCTAGACATTTCCACTTCACAATAACAGTTGACCGGGGAAGCTCTAGCAGGGCTCTAGCAGGGCAGAAATTTGATGAACTGACTTGTTGGAAAGGTGGCATCCTATGACGATGCCACGTTGAAAGTCACTGATCTCTTCAGTAAGGCCATTCTACTGCCAATGTTTGGCTATGGAGATTGCATGGCTGTGTGCTCAATTTCATACACCTGGCAGCAACAGGTGTGGCTGAAATAGCCGGATCCACTAATTTGAAGGGGTGTTCGCATAGTTTTGTATATATAGTGTATTTTACACAAAACATGTCCTCATAAGGACATTAAGTCTCTCTCTGTGAAGTTACATTATACCTGCAGCTACTGATTTCAGGACAGTTTTTGACGTTTTTCTCACTATGCAATCTTCCCACTATTTCCTTAGTACTGAGGTAAGCAGAACTGTTGTGAACAGCATAAATACCCTGTCCTGGGCAAAACACCAAAACTGACAAGGAAGCAGTTCATAAGGTAACAACTGTCCAATATTCAAATGCTCAAATGCCTGCTTTGCATAAATCTCAGAGATGGAGAGAGCTACTAGATCCATACTGAGATTGTGTGTTTTTCCTGATGCTGCATGTCTCAATTAGCAGAATGGCACGAGACAAATAGGGGAGATATATATGTTATTAGAGAGAGAGAGAGAGAGAGAGAGAGAGAGAAAGAGAGAGAGAAAGAGAGAGAGGACAATGACACAGCAATTTTCAGCAGAGACGTTGGGCTCACATCGCCACTCAGCTCAGCTGTTGTCCTACAACACACACATCTTTGTGTTCCCAACACTGTAGGTCATTCATGAGACCTTGCCAAACATGGTACTACAACCCATATTACAGGAAGTCAACTAACGGTGTCATTTTAAACAGCTGAGAAATGTCTACAAGATTCAGGGGCGGTTTCCCGGACACAGATGAAGCTTTGTCCTGGACTATTTCAATGGAGATTCTCCATTGACCATGCTGTCTAGTCCAGGACTAGGATGAATCTGTGTCTGGGAAACCAACCCTCAAAGTGTAACTGTAGGAATAATCAGGATCTGGAGTTGAGAGAATAACCAATCATTCACTCTACTGGAGGTGATACCGTCTGGTATCCTCTACGTATTGACATACCGGTGAGCCACAAGTGTCCGAGCAGCACTCATGACTCGAGCAGGTCACAGGTTGGTTCAGTAGGTGAGTTCTCACAGCTCGATCACAGTGTGATTGAAGAGCAACAAACACATAACACGACTCAGTCGAAATAGGAAAGAGAGGGGTGTTGTGATGTCTGTCACACACTGTGATGAACAGATGCTGCTGTGGAACACCATGTGAATATTTAACATAGTCACCTCAAACACTGTCTTGATAGATCTGTACTGTAGCCTATATTACTGAAAAGGGCTTGGGCCTACTCCAGTTAAGAAATATTAAGTAAGAAAATACTTTAATGGAATTTGTGTAGGCCTTGAATGTAGGCCTTAGTATTGTTTTAAAGGTGTTATAAGCTAATAATTGGATTGTTACCAAATAATAAATGATACTTATGCCGTACATATGCCACCAACATAACGCGTCAATAATAGGCGATATAACCTTCTAACTTATAACCATGTCAAGGAGATGTCACTAAACGGGTGGAGTACCTTTGCAATCCGTTATCGTGCGTTGTAGGATACAGCAGTCTACATTTCTATCCTTACCATCATCCTTGCAGCCTCACCGATTTCAATATAAATCAAGCAGGAACGTCCTATATTGCAGAAGGATCGTCAATCTGTTGTCAATCCCGAAAACAAGCTACAAAGGCAGTGTCAATAACAGACGCAGTACATCTTCTGTTGTCTCTCTCCCACCCAAGATTCTCCCCATCACATCACCGCGCTGAAAGGCGAACGGCGCAACGCACCCACAACCACAACATTTTACATTTTATGTACATTAATTCACTCACCGCGTTTGACAATCGTGCTTCTACGCCACCGCTTAAAACGACGACACTGATATAGGACAGAGAAGTGATGCCCACTTTTTAAGCGCGAGTCCTCACGTAGCTACCCGTATCAGATCACATCACTTTCTATCCGGTCTCCTCCGGTGCTGGTACCTAGACTACGCTACAGCTAGTCTCTCTCTGCGCCACTGTTTCCCAAAGCGTCGCGTCGCTCTGGAGCTCCCAGGACCAATCAGAGCCCTGGACGCTGTGTGCACAGAGCTATTCGGTAGAGAGACGCAGAACCAGAGTACCATCATAAAACTAATATTGTTTATAGTGTTATTTAATTAATGTAATAAAAACTCGCAGTTCACCGACTTTGCCTATGGTAGGCTACAACGGTGGCTTCTATATTAAAAGTAATTGATTGAGACGTGATTGTGTATACTATTTTAGCCAGAGCCAGCCCCTCAAGAGTGAACAGCTTCCAATAAGAAATTTATAATCTGGAATAAGAAACTACAGGCCCATCAACTGTTGCAGTGCCACAGGCTATTGTTTAACTCAACAGACACTCCCCTATCCTAGCCACCGTGCTTCTACATCTGCATTGCTTGCTGGTTGGGGTTTTAGGCTGGGTTTCTGTAGAATCACTTTGTGACATCTGCTGTTGTAAAAAGGGCTTTATAAATACACTTGATTTAATAGCCTTAAGATTGTATGTGAGTGTGTGTAGAGTCAGTATAAATGTGTGTGCATGTGTAATGGGAATTTCAATGTTTGTGCTTTTCTGATAACTCATTTCTGTGTTCTATTCATGTGCTGTTCTACAAACCAATTTCTATGTTCATGCAAGTGGCTGACTGAAGAATCCTCACTTATCAGTAGCTGCAATTTGGCAGCACGCCCAGAACCTTGTTTAGAGAACGAATGATATCTCCGTTTCAAGGTCTCAGCTTAGAGAGAAGAAGCCTTGTGAGGTATTGGTATGTCACATGTCATGAACCAGTATTGGTCGTCACATGAATGAAACAAAGCGGTAATGATGAATTAATTATGCTAAATCATGCAAACATAACTTGACTGTGTATAGCCGTGTAGAAGACAACTGCTGGGTCTGCCCAGGCAGAGCCCCTGATTGACATGTTTACTATGGTGCATTGAGCTGGATGGAACCTCTCCAGCGCATTGACAAAGAAACAATGATTAATATTAAGATTGACTTCAAGTGTCCCTGTGTAAGAATTTCCACAACACATGTTATGTAATGTGTCAGTGCGCGTGAGTGTATAGAGTCCTGTGAGTGTGCATTGAGACAGTGCAAAAATATAAATAAAATACAAAGGTCACATCAGAAAGATTGGGGCGGCAGGTCGCATAGTGGTTAGAGCATTGGGCCAGTAACCGAAAGGTTGCTAGATTGAATCCCCGAGCTGACAAGGTAAAAATCTGTCATTCTGCCCCTGAACAAGGCAGTTCCCCAGTTCCCCAGTAGGCTGTCACTGTAAATAAGAATTTGTTCTTCACTGACTTGCCTAGTTAAAGAAAGGTTCAATAAATAAATAAAATAGTCTGTGTGGCCATTCTGTTAGATATTTAGCAGTCTTAATGCTTGGGGATGGAAGCTGTTCAGGAGCCTGTTGGTGTCAGACTTGATGCACCGGTACCACTTGCTGTGCGGAAGCAAAGAGAAGTCTATGGCTTGGGTGACTGGAGTCTTTAACAATTTTCCCGGGCCTTCCTTTCACAACGCCTGATATACATGGAGTGCACAAAACATTAGGAACACCTTTCTAATATTGAGTTGCACGCCCTTTTGCCCTCAGAACAGCCTCAGTTCGCCGGGGCATGGACTCTACAAGTCGTCGAAAGCGCTCCACAGGGATGCTGGCCCATGTTGACTCCAATGCTTCCCTCAGTTGTATCAAGTTGGCTGGTTGTGGATCTCTACTCCGAATAGCTCGTTCCGTCTCATCCCACAGATGCTCTACTGGATTGAGATCTGGTGACTGGGCAGGCCACTGCAGTAAGCTGAATTCACTGTTATGGTCGTGGAACCATTCCTGGGAAAATCTATCCTTGTGGCATGGGTATTATCCTGCTGAAAAAATACATAAAAAAATGAATACACTGCTGCCATGAAGGGATGCATCTGATTGGCAATGATGTTCAGATATCCTGTGGCATTCAAACGTTGCTCCACTTTTATTAAGGGGCTCAATGTGTGCCATGAAAACACACCCCACACTATTACACCACCACCAGCCTGCAATGTTGACACGTGGCATGATGGATGCATGTACTCATGGTTTTCTCCATACCCTATCCTTCCATCAGCGCGAAACAGCAGGAACCGGGATTCATCAGACCAGGGAATGTTTTTCCAATTCTTCAATGTCAAGTGTTTTCGTTCCGTAGTCCACAGCAACCGCGTTTTCTTGTCGGCTGCCATCCCTCGATCGTGTCCAGGTACGACGAGTTGTGTATTCTTTTATGGGTCTTTGGTTGACAAACTCAAGTTGGCGAACTCAAGCCCGTCTGTTGCTCTGCACAATGTGTCAGTCTCCTTTTGTCTTCTTTCATCAATGACCTGTTTTCGACCACTGTCCTGCCGTTGGCTGGATGTCCTTTGGATGGTGGACCATTCTTGATACACACAGGAAACTGTTGAATGTGAAAAACCCAGCAACCCTTGACACTCAAATCAGCTACTTTTCAAAGTCACTTAAATCTTGTCTTGCCCATTCATCCTCTGAATGGCACACATACAGAATCCATGTCACAATGGACTAACCTGTCCCCTCCCTTCATCTACACTGATTGAAGTTGATTTAACAGGTGACATCAATAAGGGATCATAGCTTTCACCTGGAATCTTCCCATCTGTGCGCGTGTGAGTGGACCATTTTTAGTCTTTAGTGATTTGGACGCCGAGGAACTTGAAACTTTCAACCTGCTCCACTGCAGCCCTGCGATGTCGATGGGGGCGTGCTCAGCCCCGTTTCCTGTAGTCCACGATCAGCTCTTTGGCCTTACTGACGTTGAGGGAGAGGTTGTTGTCCCGGGACCACACTTCCAGGTCACTGACCTCCTCCCTGTAGGCCGGCTCATCTTCACCGGTAATCAGGCCTACCACCGTTGTGTCGTCGGTAAACTTGATGGTGTTGGAGCCGTGAGTGGCTACGCAGTCGTGGGTGAACATAGAGTACAGGATATTAAGCACATAGGATATTAAGGATATTAAGCCCCCGTGTTGAGGGTCAGCATGGCGGAGGTGATGTTGCCTACCCTCACCACCTGGGGTCAGCCTGTCAGGAAGTCCAGTATCCAGTTGCAGAGGGAGGTGTTCAGTCCTAGGGTCCTAAGCTTGGTGATGAGCTTGGAGGGGACAATGGTGTTGAACGCAGGGCTGTAGTTAATGAACAGTATTCTCACATTGGTATTCCCCTTACCTAGGTTGGTGAAGGCAGTGTGGAGTGCAATTGAGATTGCGTCATCTATGGATCTGTTGGGGCGGTATGCAAATTAGAGTGGTTCTAGGATGATGGAGTTGATGTGTGGCATAACCAGCCATTCAAAGCACTTCACGATTACAGAAGAGTGCTACAAGGCAGTAGTCATTGCGGCATGAAGCCTTAAGAGTTCTTGGGAACAGGAACGATGGTGGTCATCTTGAGACAATGGGGTTTACAGACTGGGATAAGGAGACATTGACAATTTCCGTGAACATGCCTGACAGCTGATCTGTGCATGCTCCGAGAACGCGCCCTGGAATACCGTCTGGCCCCCTGATTAAAGACCTTACTCACGTCAGCCTCGGAGAGCGAGATCAGCCAGTGCTCGGGGTCGGTGGGGAACCTCACGCATGGTATGTTGTTATTGTCGAAGCGTGCATAAAATACTTTGGAGTTCGTCTGGAAGAGACATTGTTGGGCAGATCATGGCTGGGTCTTCCTTTGTAATCCGTAATGGATTGTAGCCCCTGCCACATGCCGTGGGTGTTGAAGCCTGTGTAGTATGATTCCACCTTATTCCTAAATTGTCCTTTTGCATATCTGATGACTCTGCGGAGGTCGTAGCGGGACTTCTTGTACTTGTTCCTGTCTTAAGCCGTAGCCTCAGGGTTGTCTGCGATAGAAATTACTATAGGCTTTGACAACAATGTAGTTTCCCAGATACTTAATTACATTTTCTGCACATCTCAATGACACACAGGCTGGGTTGTATAAAACAGCTTTATATTTTTTATTGGTGTTAGACACCTTGTGCGTTCAGCAACAGTAGTGTTCCTAAAGCATGAGAAAATACAACATACAGTAATTTATGAATGAAAATACATACATCATACACAGCCTCAAGGTAAAGCCCAGGCCCGTTAGAGAGTATCTTTATGTGTTCAATTACTGAACAGAGTTGGATAGTTAAGCCCTGATAATAAATGGCAACATTGTTGGTAGTTAAATGATACACTTACTCTGAAAAGGACAAAAATAAAAACACTTTTCATTCACATTCTTTTTGCCTAACTCTATGCCATGTATAGACAGCATTTTAAACAGGGATAAATAAAACACCAGAGACACTGTACTTAGAGGCATAGCAGGCTAAGGCACGCACACATTACACTAAGTGGCCAGTTTATTAGGTACACCACTCCATTCACAAAAATGGTTTGATCCTACAGACAGTGAGTCACGTGGCCGTGGCTTGCTTTATAAAGCAGACAGGCATTGATGCATTCAGTTACTGTTCGACTGACATTAGAATGCACAAAACGAGTGACCTAAGCAACTTTGAGCGTGGTATGATTGTCGGTGCCAGGCACGCTGGTTCCAGTATCTCTGGAATGGCCGGCCTCCTGGGATTTTCATGGGTTTACCGAGAAGGGTGCGACAAACAAACATCCAGTCAGCAGCAGTCCTGTGGGTGAAAACAGCTCATTGATGAGAGGTCGAAGGAGAATGGCAAGAATCGTGCAAGCTAACAGGCGTGCAAGTGAACACTCCTATCAGCTAAAAACAAGAAGAAGCAGCTCCAGCGAATCACCAACACTGCTGCAACTGAAGAGTGGAAAAACTTTGCCTGGTCCGACGAATCCCAGTTCCTGTTGCGTCATGCTGATGGCAGAGTCAGGATTTGGCATAAACAGCCATGCCTGCCCCACCCTGCCTGGTCTCAATGGTACAGGTGTAATGTTTTCCTGGAAAATATTAGATCCCCTGATACCAATTGAGCAACGTTTCCATGCCCCAAATAATTCAGGTCGTTCTGGATGCAAAAGGGGGTCCGACCCGGTACTGGATAGGCGTACCTAAGAAACTGGCCACAAAGTATATCTCAAGACCATCTTTCTACCCATAGGGCAGTTTATTGTACCACAACTGGCCAAGCTTGTGCCATGAGAGCATTACATTGTAAAAACACTAATAAAAGGTATTGAGGAAAAGTCAACAGGTAAAGCCATACCTCATATTTCACATGCATGTCTTTCAGACATGTATTGCCGTCTCCCATACTTACACACACGTTCCTCAACACTTTGACTTACAGCCAAATACACACATACGCTACATACACATCCAGTTCTAAGTGCCGACAGTGAGAAAGTGACCTCAGTGAGACACAACCAAGTGGTTAAACATGTGACCATGCGGTCCCTTTTCATCCTTATCCAATCACAACGACATTCATAAGTCATGACTGTGTGCGCTAACTACCCCACTCCTAGAGTCCACCTCACGGCGTTCCCCTCAGAGTTGTTTGGGTGGAGGGGGAGGGAGGGCAGGGTGGGAGGGGGACCCATGCTCCCTGTGCTCCAGGAGTGTGGGAGGGGGAGGGTGGGACAGGGGAGGGTGGAGAGCGGTTCCCGCAGACGGTCCGCTACGGAGAAGCACGGACAAGAGCGGATAGAGCGCAGGACGGCATCTTCTAGAGGGAGAGAAAGGGAGATCATATGATAAGATTGTACTTCATTCAGATGTGTGTAAATAAGAGGTTTTAGGGCAAATAGGTTAAGTGCAAATCTGAATTGAGTGAGAGTGTGTGTATCCTTACCCTCCACTCCACACGGGGGAGTCAGTAAGGTCTTGGCCTGGCTGTTTCCGGCCTGGGCAGCCCGCTGATAGAACCCTACTGCTGTTCTGAAACACTGAGGCACCCCGAACCCACTCTCATAACACTGGCCCAGGAACAGCAGGGCCTCGCTGTCCTACACATACCGAAAGAGAAACACACATCTGGTTCACATTACACTGAACTGAGAACAGGTTATGATGGATGAGTGAGATATAATGACAGTTGTTGAGTTTAAGTGTAGAGGATGTCACTCACTCCGCTCTCTGCTGCCATCTTCAGGTAGTGCACCGACTTACGGCCGTCTCTGACTGGCTCCTGTGAGAACAGGGAACCCAGATACACTTGGGCCTGAGAGAGAAGGGAACGAGAGAAACAGGAAAACAGAATAAGACGACTTAAAATCATTGACTTTCAATGTCGTCTTTTCGGCCAAGTCACACAATCATGACACACACTTTCCTCTCACTCACCTCTTTCAGTCCAGCTGAGGCAGCCTGTTGCAGCAGGCTGATGGCTGAGTCCAGGTCCTGCTGTGTGCTCTGCTGCCCTCTGCTGCCAAGGAGGAGTTTGGCACAGCGGTACTGAGCCTGACTGTGACCTCCAGACGCTGCCTGGCTGTAGAAGTGAAGAGCCTGGAGAGGGAACACGATGAGGGGAGTCAGGAGAGAAATGGGACAGGGAATTACGAATATCCCCAATGTTAAAAGTCCAGATTTCGACTGTGTGTCATACATTTGATTGTGTGAGTGTCAGTGTGTATGTGTGAGTTGCAAGTGTTTCTTACCTTCTCCCAGTCTTTGCCTACTCCCCTGCCTTTCTCGTAGCAGACTCCAGTGTTGAACTGGGCCTTGCAGTAACCCCGTCTGGCTGAGGCCAGGAAACAGGAGAAGGCTGCATCATAGTCCCCAGTCTTAGCACTCTCCAGACCGATGATGTTGAGGACTACAGGAACACTGGAGTCGGCCACCTGCTGGAGGTTCTGGGCCGCCCCTGCTAGAGCATCCTAAAGATCACAGGGTCAGAGGTCATGAACAGGATGCCGCTTCACAATCAGACAGGAGTTAAACAGAGGATCAGCCTAAAAACATACCTGCTCATTCTGCTGCGGAGGCGCTTCTCGCTTTCTGGCTCTGCGTTTGTCTTCAGGATGGGAGGACTTTGAGAAGGACGTCTCCTCTAACATGGGAAGATTCAAGAATAAAATGTGTGCATGCGTTTAGGCCTGTGTTTGTAAATCAAGTAATCTGGTAGGCATGAATATGTAAAGACTAACTATAACTATAATATAACTATATGAGTACAATTTCATTGATTCATAAGAGAAATATAGTTACCCTGACCAAACACTGTTAGAACGTAAAGGGCGGCAGGTAGCCTAGAGAGGAGAGCCAGCAACCGGAGGGTTGCCAGTTCGAATCCCGGGTCCGACGGGAAAAATCTATCGGGAAGTGAGCTGGCAACCAAGGGCTGCTGGTATTAAATCCTAGATGCCATTGAGAAAGGCACTTAAACCCCACAACAACAGCACCTCTCCAAAACCTGTGTGTGTGTCGTTCGGAGAGGTCGGGTTAAAAGCGTCAAATAAAGTCACATTTTGGTTGAGACCTTGTCTGCAATTGGCCAATAAAGTGATTTTAATCTCTTGAAGGTAGAATGTGAGACTGACCTCTTCCAGAGGAGTGGTGACATTCAGCGAGGAAGCTGTCAGCGATCACATCTCCATGGAGCTGGTCAGAGCTGCTGTAGCTGTTACTACTACCGCTGGTGCTGCGTTGCTGGGCCTGCTGTCTCTGTGGCAGACAGCTCACACTCCTCCCTCTGGGCAGCACATCACAGCGAGACACTGGACGTACACAAAAGGAAGGAGATCAGACTCATTCTGCATTCATGTACTTTTAGAATGCTAACACACACACACACACACACACACACACACACACACACACACACACACACACACACACACACACACACACACACACACACACACACACACACACACACACACAAAGGGAGTTTCAGAGTTTCCACATCCATCTGAACGTCACACCTTAAAAATCATTCACTGGATGAATTGCTTGGGATTCTAGTGGTTGTGGCATAACTCACGCATCTCCAGTAGGACTCGGTAGTCAAACTTCTGCAGGGTACCCTGTATGGCCGGGCATCCTGTGTTGGGATTGGGTTCGGCCCCAGAGGAGACCTGAGAATGGACCCTCCTACAGATCTGCATCAACAGAACGGCAGCTGCACCCTAGAGAACGGTCATACGTCAACTTCACCATCGCCAGGGAAATAAATGTTTGAAAATTTGGGAAAGCGTGTCTGTAGTCTACATTTTAGGTGGAAGAGTGACGGTTTACTGGGAATGTTGGGTAATGTGTTTGTGACTGCGTGTTGGTTTCGTGGCCAGGTCATACCCAGCACACAGCATCCAGAACAGTGTAGCGCGGGAGCCCATCGTAGCAAAACTGAGAGGTCCTCTTCTTCCACCTCTTGTCTCCATCCTCCCCTTTCTGAGAGCTGAGAGAGATGGAAAGAGAAAGGTAAAAGTGGAAAGAGTAAGAGAGAAAATAAAAGTGGGTGATATGAGTGACATTTTTATAGACTTGTAGAGTTGTATTAAGCCATCACGGCAGGAGCCTCAAACGAGTCACGAGAGAGGGTGCTGGTCCCCATTTCCCAACAGCAGTCTACATGCACAGCAGAGACAGGCCAGGGCCCACAGGATGATGCAACCAGCTGCAAGGCTAGCGAGGAAGGAGGAAAATGAAGGGATGAGGTACCTGCTGTCGGGGGAGTGCCGGCTGGTGGAGAGGAAGGTGGAGGAGTGGATGACCTCATCCTCCACGTGATGATTCTGAGACAGACGCAGGGGGGCGTTGCCATGGCACCGGCTAAAAACTGGGGGGGGGGGGGGGGGCAAGATGGGTTGTATTGAGTTAGCCTGGAAGATACTGCTGATACCATCTGCATTTCCGCTGCACATTTAATAGTGGGTTAAAGTCACATGCACAGAGCACAAGCATTAGTCTTTTTTAATATTTCATATGCATTTTAATAAGAGGCAGTCTTAAGTAGTTGTGTATTCTGTGCAACACAGGTCTTTATCGTCATAAGGACGTTCAAACCACAAAACATAAGGCGTCACTAAACAGGTTACAGCAGCGGTTGGTTAGTCAATGTTTTGTAAACAGACGCCCAACCGGCTGAGACCAAAACAGGCTGGCTGATCACGGTTGGCACGGTGGAGGCTAGCCAACTGAACTCAACTCCCCGATTGGAGTTGCCTGCAAACCCGACGTTGAATTGCATAGAATTCATCTTCGGGCAGAAATGAGCGTTTGACTCAGGAAAGTTTCCTCACGCGACCTCTACAAGCCAGAATGTTGAATAAAATGATATTTTAACGTACTTCACCGGTTGTCCACGTGGTTGGTCCTTTTGACGGTAGGATTACGAGACAATATAATATGCACAGGAAAGTATAATTACATCAACTTTTCAAAGTACTGAAAGTGCATTCGTGTTTCCTATCACCTGAAGCATGCACATAACCAAATAAACATTTGCATGAACTCTGCAAGTATGCATGCATCTCGTGAATCCATTTTTATCTTGTGCGCTTGCTTAAGGTGATAGAAATCTGAATACATTACCAGTGCTTTGAAAAGTTTGTGATTATATACTAAACAAAAATATAAAAATGCAACATGTAGTGAACATTTTTCCATAGGCACAAAAAGCTTACTTGTCGCAAATTTTGTGCACAAATTTGTTTACATCCTCTTCACCAGGTCTTGACCTGACTGCAGTTCTCTGTTGTAACAGATTTCAGTGGGCAAATGCTCACCTTCGATGGCCACTGGCACGCTGGAGAAGTGTGCTCTTCACAGATGAATCCCGGTTTCAACTGTACCGGGCAGACGGAGTCCTGTGAGTGAGCGGTTTGCTGATGTCAATGTTGTGAGCAAAGAGCCCCATAGTGGCGGTGGGGGTATGGTATGGGCCAGGATAAGCTACGGACAACACAATTGCATTGTATCAATGGCAATTTGAATGCACAGAGATACCATGACGAGATCCTGAGGCGCATTGTCGTGTCATTCATCCGCCGCCATCACATCCATGTTTCAGCATGATAATGCATGGCCCCATGCTGCAAGGATCTGTACACAATTCCTAGAAGTGGAAAATGTCCCAGTTCTTTCATGGCACGCAAACTCACCTGACCTGTCACCCATTGAGCATGTTTGGGATGCTCTGGGTCGACGTGTACGACAGTGTGTTCCAGTTCCCGCCGATATCCAGCAACTCCGCGAAGCCATTGAAGAGCGAGACAACATTCCACGATCAACAGCCTGATCAACTCTATGCGAAGGAGATGTGTCGCACTGCATGAGGCAAATGGCGGTCACACCAGATACTGACTGGTTTTCTGATCCACGCCCCTACCTTTTTTTAAGGTACACTACATGACCAAAAGTATGTGGACACCTGCTCGTCGAACATCTCATTCCAAAATCATGGGCATTAAAATGGAGTTGGTCCCCCCTTTGCTGCTATAACAGCCTCCACGCTTCTGGGAAGGCTTTCCACTAGATGTTGGAACATTGCTGCGGGGACTTGCTTCGATTCAGCCACAAGAGCATTAGTGAGGTCGGGCACTGACGTTGGGCGATTAGGCCTGGCTTGCAGTCGGCGTTCCAATTCATCCCAAAGGTGTTCGATGGCGTTGAGGTCAGGGCTCTGTGCAAGCCAGTCAAGTTCTTTCACACCGATCTCAACAAACCATTTCTGTATGGACTTCACTTTGTGCACGGGGGCATTGTCATGTTGAAAAAGGAAAGGGCCTTCCCCAAACTGTTGCCACAAAGTTGGAAGCACAGAATCGTCTGGAATGTCATTGTATGCTGTAGCAGCCCCAGACCATTATTCCTCCTCCAAACTTTATAGTTGACATTATGAATTAGGGCAGGTACTGTTCTCCTGTCATGCGCCAAACGCAGATTCGTCTGTCGGAATGCCAGATAGTGAAGCGTGATTCATCACTCCAGAGAACACGTTTCCACTGCGCCAGAGTCCAATGGCGGTGAGCTTTACACCCCACCAGCCGACGCTTGGCAATGCGCATGGTGATCTTAGGCTTGTGTGCGTCTGCTCTGCCATGGAAACCCATTTCATGAAGCTCCCGACGAACAGTTCTTGACGTGACGTTTCTTCCAGAGGCAGTTTGGAACTCGGTAGTGAGTGTTGCAACTAGAGGTCAACCGATTTAATCGGCAAGGCCGATTACATTGCATTCCATGAGGAAACTGCGTGGCAGGCTGACCACCTGTTACGCGAGTGCAGCAAGGAGCCAAGGTAAGTCGCTAGCTAGCATTAAACTTATCTTTAAAAAAAAACTTAAATCTTCACATAATCACTAGTTAACTACACACGGTTGATGATATTACTACGTTAGCTAGCTTGTCCTGCGTTGCATATAATCAATGCGATGCTTGTTAATTAATCATCGAATCACAGCCTACTTCACCAAACGGGGGATGATTAAACAAAAGCACATTCGTGAAAAAAGCAGAATCGTTGCACGAATGTACCTAACCATAAACATCAATGCCTTTCTTAAAATCAATACACTTTTTTTTTTTTAAACCTGCATATTTAGTTAAAAGAAATGCATTATAGCAGGCAATATTAACTATGGAAATTGTGTCACTTCTCTTGCGTTAATTGCACACAGAGTCAGGATATATGCAACAGTTTGGGCCGCCTGGCTCGTTGCGAACTAATTTACCAGAATTTTACATAATTATGACATAACATTGAAGGTTGTGCAATGTAACAGCAACATTTAGACTTAGGGTTGCCGCCCCGTTCTATAAAATACGGGACGGTTCCGTATTTCACTGAAAGAATAAATGTTTTGTTTCCGAAATGATAGTTTCCGGATATGACCATATTAATGACCAAAGGCTCGTATTTCGGTGTTTATTATATTATAATTAAGTCTATGATTTGATAGAGCAGTCTGCCTGAGTGGTGGTAGGCGGCAGCAGGCTCGTAAGCGTTCATTCAAACTTTACTGCGTTGTCCCAGCAGCTCTTCACAATGCTTGCTTCACAGCGCTGTTTATGACTTGAAGCCTATCAACTCCTGAGATTAGACTGGCAATACTAAAGTGCCTATTAGAACATCCAATGGTCAAAGGTATATGAAATACAAATGGTATAGAGAAAAATAGTCGACACATTTAAGTCATTTAGCACGTCTTAAACTTCTTAACTGGGAATATTGAACCACCAGCTTTCACATGTTCTCATGTTCTGAGCAAGGAACTTAAACTTTAGCTTTTTTACATGGCACATAATGCACTTTCACTTTCTTCTCCAACACTGTGTTTTTGCATTATTTAAACCAAATTGAACATGTTTCATTATTTCTTTGAGACCTAATAGATTTTATTTATGTATTATATTAAGTTAAAATAAAAGTGTTCATTGTTCATTCAGTATTGTTGTAATTGTCATTATTACAAAATATATATATTGATTAATCGGTATCGGCTTTTTTTGGACCTCCAATAATCGGTATCAGCGATGAAAAATCATAATCGGTCGACCTCTAGTTGCAACCAAAGACAATTTTTACACGCTTCAGCGGTCCCATTCTGTGAGCTTGTGTGGCCTACCACTTCACTGCTGAGCCATTGTTGCTCCTAGATGTTTCCACTTCACAACAATAGCACTTACAGTTGCCCAGGGCAGCTCTAGCAGGGCAGAAATTTGACAAACTGACTTGCTGGAAAGGTGGCATCCTATGACAGTAGGATCTTCTACTGCCAGTGTTTGTGTATGGAGATTGCATGGCTGTGTGCTCAATTTTATACACCTGTCAGTAACGTCTGTGGCTGAAATAGCCAAATCTACATAAACAATATAGACAAAGGTGTCTTTATTCCCAGTCATGTGAAATTAACAGATTAGGGCCTAATTTATTTATTTAAAATGACTGATGTCCTTATATTAACTATAACTAAAATCTTTGGAATTGTTTCCTGTTACGTTTATCTTTTTGTTCAGTGTACTTTCCTGTGGGTATATTGTCTCTTATTATTTCCGCCAAAAGGACCAATCGCACCAACAACCGGTAAAGGATGTTAACATATCATTTCATTAAACATTCTGGCTTGTAGAGGTCGTGAGATAACTTTCCTTATTCAAAATGTCTGGTTTCCAGTCAACGATTCGAGTTGAGTTTAATCGGCTAAGTGAAGGCAGTGTCAATTTAAGTACCCATATAACAACGATTTGTGGAGCAGAAAGTAGTACCTAAATGCTGGTTTACGCATACACTGAGCATGATCTGCCCCAGTTTTAAAAACAGACTTCCTGCATAAGTTAGTGCATTCTCGAACTTTAGAGAACTTACGCGCTAGCAAGCATGTCAATGATTTTAGTTCGTGCGCATAACACTAACGTTACTCTCATGCCAAATCAAATATTAACTAGCTGGACAGCTAATTTATTTGCAAATCTAGATAAAACAATATTACACTTCTATAGAAAAATCTAGCAAACTTCGACCCGAGTGCATGAACAAGGCTGGTTAGTTAAAGTTAATGGAGAAAATTGTTAATGATATTAAGTTTACCTCTTCCAACAAACCCTTGTACTCTCCACATATTTCTTTGTCCTAGAGCGAGTCTCAAGATTAATATTTCTACATAATTGCGCTAAATGAGTCTCTTAAAAAATATTCAGGGGAGTTCTCTCCATGAGTACTGTAACGTTAGCTCTAGCTAAATAGAAAAATTAAGTATTGAACAGTCACGAATTATTTAGGAAGGTGGCGGGCAACGTCACCCGGAAATAGCAAAACGTGAAGTGATGCAAGAAGGTTGTTTGCGGTTACACATTGCCATCTAGCGGCTGTCTAGAACAAATCTAATAAAAAAAATGTTTAACCTTTATTTAACTAGGCAAGCCAGTTAAGAACAAATTCGTCTTTACAATGACGGCCTACCCCCCGACCAAACCCTCCCCTAGCCCGGACGACGCTGGGCCAATTGTGCGCCGCCCTATGGGACTACCGATCAGGGCCGGTTGTGAGCGGGAACGAACAAGGGTCTGTAGTGACGTCCTTTAGCACTGCAATGCATTGCCTTAGACCGCTGCACCACTCGAGAGAACGAAATCAAATCAAATCAAATTTTATTTGTCACATGCGCCGAATACAACAGGTGTAGAAAACTTACTGTGAAATGCTTATTTACAACGATGCAGTTTTAAGAAAAATAAGAGTTAAGAAAATATTAAAGCGCAACAATACAGTAACAAATCAAATTGTATTGTCTTGGTCACATACACATATTTAACAGATGTTATTGCTGGTGTAGCGAAATGCTTGTCTTCCTAGCTCCAACAGTGCAGTAGTACAGTATCTAACCATTCACAACAATACACACAAATCTAAAAGTAAAATAATTAATTTTAGAAATATATAAATATTAGGACGAGCAATGTCGGAGTGGCATTGACTAAAATACAGTAAAATAGAATACAGTATATACATATGAGATGAGTAAAGCAGTGTGTAAACATTATTAAAGTGACATGTTCCATTATTAAAGTGGGCAGTGATTCCATGTCTATGTATATAGGGCAGCAGCTTCTAAGGCTTAGGATTGAGTAACTGGATGGTAGCCGGCTAGTGATGGCTATTTAACAGTATGATGGCGTTGAGATAGAAGCTGTTTTTCAGTCTCTCGGTCCCAGCTTTGATGCACCTGTACTGACCTTGCCTTCTGAATGATAGCGGGGTGAACAGGCCGTGGCTCGGGTGGTTGATATCCTTGATGATCTTTTTGGCCTTCCTGTGACATCGGGTGCTGTAGGTGTCCTGGAGGGCAGGCAGTGTGTCCCTGGGGATGCGCTGGGCAGACCGCACCACCCTCTGGAGAGCCCTGCGGTTGCGGGCGGTGCAGTTGCCGTACCAGGCGGTGATACAGCCCGACAGGATGTTCTCAATTGTGCATCTGTAAAAGTTTGTGAAGGTCTTAGGGGCCAAGCCGAATTTCTTCAATCTCCTGAGGTTGAAGAGGCGCTGTTGCGCCTTCTTCACTTCACTGTCTGTGTGGGTGGACCATTTCAGATTGCCAGTGACGTATACGCCGTGGAAGTTGAAGCTTTCCACCTTCACTGCGGTCCCGTCAATGTGGATAGGAGCGTGCTCCCTCTGCTGTTTCCTGAAGTCCACAATCAGCTCCTTTGTTTTGTTGACGTTAAGGGAGAGGTTATTTTCCTGGCACCACTCCGCCAGGGCCCTTAGCTCCCCCCTGTGGGCTGTCTCATTGTTGGTCATCAGGCCTACTACTGTTGTCGTCTGCAAACTTGATGATTGAGTTGGAGTCGTGTATGGACACGCAGTTATGGGTGAACAGGGAGTACAGGAGGAGACTGAGTACGCACCCCTGTGGGGCCCCTGTGTTGAGGATCAGCGAAGTGGAGGTGTTGTTTCCTACCTTCACCACCTGGGGGCGGCCCGTCAGGAAGTCCAGGACCCAATTGCACAGGGCAGGGTTCAGACCCAGGGCCCAAGCTTAATGATGAGTTTGGAGGGTACAGTGGTGTTGAAGGCTGAGCTATAGTCAATGAACAGCATTCTGATGTACGTATTCCTCTTGTCCAGAGGGAATACGGCAGTGTGCAGTGCGATGGCGATTGCATCGTCTGTGGATCTATTGGGGCGGTAAGAAAATTGAAGTGGGTCTAGGGTGTCAGGTAAGGTAGAGGTGATATAATCCTTAACTAATATCTCAAAGCACTTCATGATGACAGAAGTGAGTGTTACAGTGCAATAGTCATTTAGTTCAGTTACCTTTGCTTTCTTGGGTACAGGAACAATGATGGACATCTTGAAGCAAGTGGGGACAGCAGACTAGGATAGAGAGAGATTGAATATGTCCGTAAACACTCCAGCAAGCTGGTCTGTGCATGCTCTGAGGACGAGGCTAGGGATGCCGTCTGGGCCGGCAGCCTTGTGAGGGTTAACACGCTTAAATGTCTTACTCACGTCTGCCACGGAGAACGAGAGCCCACAGTCCTTGGGAGCGGGCCGCGTCGGTGGCACTGTGTTATCTTCAAGGCGGGCGAAGAAGGTGTTTAGCTTGACGTTGGTGTCCGCGACGTGGATGGTTTTCCCTTTGTAATCGGTGATTGTCTGTAGACCCTGACACATACGTCTTGTGTCTGAGCCGTTGAATTGCGACTCCACTTTGTCTCTATACTGACGTTTTGCCTGTTTGATTGCCTTGCGGAGGGAATAACTAAACTGTTTGTATTCAACCGTATTCCCAGTCACCTTGCCGTGGTTAAACGCATTATTTAGCGCTTTTAGTTTTGCGCGAATGCTGCCATCTTTCCACAGTTTGTGGTTTGGGGAGGTTTTAATAGTCACAGTTGGAACAACATCCCCTATACACTTCCTGATGAATTCAGTCACCGTGTCCATGTTTACATGTTATTCTCAGAGGCTACCCGAAACATATACCTGTCCGCATGATCAAAACAATCTGTATACACGGTAGAGTCAATGTGTGGGGGTAGAGATTAGTCAAAGTAATTGAGGTAATATGTACATGTAGGTAGGGGTAAAATGACTATGCATTGATAATAAACAGCGAGTAGCAGCAGGGTGTAACGTCTTTCGTCGGTAGAAGGAGAGGAGGACCAAAGCGCAGCGCGTATCCATAATTTATTAGAATACTTCTCAATATGAACAAAAACAATAAACAGATGAAAAACCAACGAAGCTACAGTCCCGAACTAGTGAACACAGAAAAAAACAGGAACAATCACCCACAAACCAACAGTGAAAACAGGCTACCTTAATATGGTTCCCAATCAGAGACAATGCAAAACACCTGCCTCTGATTGAGAACCATATCAGGCCAAATGACAAACCTCAACATAGAAACACATAACATAGACTGCCCACCCCAACTCACGCCCTGACCATACTAACTAAAGACAAAAACAAAGGAAAATAAAGGTCAGTACGTGACACAGGGTGGCTTGAGTCCGGCAATTTTTAGGGCCTTCCTCTGACACTGGCTGGTATAGAGGTCCTGGATGGCAGGAAGCTTGGCCCCAATAATATACTGGGCCGTACGCACTAACTTCTGTAGCGCCTTGCGGTTGGAGGCCGAGCAGTTGCCATACCAGGCGGTGATGCAACCAGTCAGGCTGCTCTCGATGGTCCAGCTGTAGAACTTTTTGAGGATCTGAGGACCCATGTCAAATCTTTTCAATTTCCTGAGGGGTAATAGGCATTGTTGTGCCTTCTTCACGACTGTTTGGACCATGTTAGTTTGTTGGTGATGTGGACTCCAAGGAACTTGAAGCTCTCAACCTGCTCCACTACAGCCCCGTCGATGAGAATGGGTGTGTTCTTGGCCCTCCTTTTCCTGTAGTCCACGATCATCTCCTTTGTCTTGATCACGTTGAGGGAGAGGTTGTTGTCCTGGCACCACACTGCCAGGTCTCTGACCCCCTCCCTATAGGCTGTCTCGTCGTTGTCGGTGATCAGGCCTACCACCGTTGTGTCATTGGGAAACTTAATGATGGCGTTGGAGTCGTGCTTGGCTGTATTTGTTTGTCTGATTTCGAGGCACAACTCGTGTAACATATGGAATACAGTGAGCTCCAACAGTATTGGGACAGTGACATTTTTGTTGTTGTTGTTTTGCCTCTGTACTCCAGTACTCCAGAAATGATACAATGACTACGAAGTTAAAGTTCAGACTGTCAGCTTTAATTTAAGGGGTATTTTCATTCATATCGGGAGAACCGTTTAGAAATTACAGCACTTTTTGTACCTAGTCCCCCCTTTTTATGGGACCAAAAGAATTGGGACAAATTTACGTATGTATATTAAAGTAGTCAAAAGTGTAATATTTGGTCCCATATTCCTAGCACGCAATGATTACATCAAGCGTGTGACTCTACAAACTTGTTAGATGCATTTGCTGTTTGTTTGGTTGTGTTTCAGATTATTTCGTGCCCAATAGAGATTTATGGATAAATAATGTATTGTGCCATTTTGGTGTTGCTTTTATTTAACATAATATTAGAGTATGTTTCTAATCCTTAAGAGTCTATTGACGTGCCCATGCGTCAGTCTAAGTAACATAATAATCCCCGTCAAAATCCGTCAGTTTAAGCTAGATATATCATGTTGGCCTTCCGCATCTGCGACTGAAGGTGGCCGAGCTACAGCAGTGTTTGTCAAACCATGAGACATCCCAAAAATTGGTCTTTTCACAAAAACCTCTGGAAACTGTTATGACCACTCTATGGAAAGGGGATATACTCATGAACATGGTGGTGTTTGCCGTCTTTGCTCTAACACCCCCACTAGTGTCACGGGACTCGTTTGAAAGTATGGAGGGAACTTTGTGGCAACAAAAATAAGGGGTTAAATATGTGTCCAAAAAACCTAATATGTTTCTTATATCTCCTAGATATAGGACAGACTTCAAAACCATATTCCTTATGACTTCTTTTTTTACAGTCTTTTCTGCCTATCAATGTGTTATTGACTGCATTTCTATGTGCTATAATAGTAAAGGCCAAATTCAATATTTTATTAAATTAAATGTTTGTATATATATATATATTTTTTATACTTACAGGCGTCCTAAACTTCTAAATCAAATAGCTAAATGATCCATGCTAGGATCATCTTAAAACAATTCCAGATGTTAGCTTAGTAAGCCCCCCCCCCACCACAACAGCTTAGACTTTTAGAGTCTCTATTTGATCCCCTCGCCACTCTTGAAGTCGCCCTCTGGGAGTGTCCTCAGCAACAGTAACAACGGAGGGCCCTCTGAGTGAGTTGGTCGGGGCTAGGGGCTGGTTCAAGATTCACCGATTGTTAACGCTTCTCACCACTTGCTTCCTGGATGTCTCTGAGAGCTGTGCCTGTTGCAGCCTGATGACCTTGCTGGCCTCCTTCACCACCTTGTCTAGCCTGTTCTTGTCGCCTACATTAAGATTGCCAAACCAGGCCACCATCGAAAACATCAACATGGATTCAATAAAACTCCTGCAAAACAGTGTCGTCATTGTCTAGCTGACATTAAACGAGTTTATCTTAGTCCCTGCTGTCCCTTTTTTACAAATGTGGTCTTGTTTGTGTGCGGAGGTCATTTAGAATAATTGCCATACATGCAAAGGATGATATTGCGTATTTCTACCTTTCTGTACCTATTCAGGACACACACACACACACACATACATCGCCATGACGAGAATGACATTCCTTTCCATAAGTAGCATTAACAGATCAAGGACGCATGATGTAATTCCGTTACCGTAACTCCGTTACCGGGTGTAAATCCACTTCACTTACTGTAATTCAATAACCAAAAATTTGTTTTTTTTCCCAAACTCAAGTTGTCATGTCAAAGCTGACACCCGATTCTTTCGGCAGATACCTTTTGAATCTTAATTCGGGGCAGATATTTAACAGACTTTTTGGAACACACACGCACGCACGCACGCACGCACGCACGCACGCACGCACGCACGCACGCACGCACGCACGCACGCACGCACGCACGCACGCACACACACACACACACACACACACACACACACACACACACACACACACACACACACACACACACATAAAAACACACCCACACACGCATAGTGCATGCATGTCATAATTTTGCAGGTGTTAGTGTCTGACACATACAAAGGGTCCATTCCTGAACACTGGGTCTCCTGGCAGGGATTAGGGACCCTTGGAAACAACAGGCCCCTTGGCCCTAGGATACTGGTGTGGTGGTTAGCTTTTCTCTTTGCTGCTGTTCCAGGGTTAACAGTGACGCACCATTCTTACTGGAAGACACTCATACTCTTTCACAGAGTTGCAGAGGAGCTGGAACTGTGAAGTCAAGTTTAATCTAACTTAAAATCAACGAGTTATAAATCCTTGTAACCAGACAGTTTCCATGGGGATGATGTACGTCAGAGTTGCCTAGTTTTCCTCAGGCGAATCATCCTAGTTTGAACCTTTTACTGCAGTGGGCTAAAATCAGGGTCACACAGTGTTTCTTGGTAGTCTTAAACAAATCTACTTTGAAACAAAACTATACACCTCACTCACATGGTTATGGGCTTAAAAAAAAGAAGAAACCTGTACCGTGTCAGATATAGAGAATTTTGAGTATGCATCCCAATACTACACTTTATATACAGTACAAGTCATCAGTTTGGACACACCTACTCATTCCAGGGTATTTCTTTATTTTGACTATTTTCTACATTGCAGAATAATAGTGAAGACATCAAAACTATAAAATAACACATATGGAATCATGTAGTAACCACATAAGTGTTTAACAAATCATCTTGGTTTTACCCCGGTTTGAGTTCTGAAGTTTGTCTCCTGTGACTCTGTTTTTGGGGATGGAGATTGGGGGACAGGGAAAGGGCAGGTAGCGGTATGAAATGCAGTGGGGATTTTTCCTCTTTTTGTCACTTTTCTCTTTTCTTTACCCATCTTTCCTCTGTGCTGAAGTTTATGACTTTCTCACCGCCTGCTTGTTCGTAAACAAACAGGTTGCCAGGCAACTCTGGCAAACAGAGCTGGAGCTGGTTGTTAGCGGAGCGGCTCTTTTATCCCCAGCATTGTTCCTCAACGCCCAGGTCCCCCCATCCCTCCCACCCCTCAACCTTCCCCAACCAGTCCCTACACCCATCCAAACCCCCTGACCCCCCCCATCTCAGGAATCTCAAGCCCTCTTCCTCTCATTCAGGTTTCGGGGGGACCCTCAGTACAAGAGGTGGCACTTTGGGTTCACTTCATTTCTGTAGAAAAATGCATCTCTGATCAGGATGGAATGTGTGTGTCTGCTTGCCTATGTATAGTTGGTATTCAAAGGTCTTCTGACATTGTCTGTGTTGCCAGTGTCATATCCTCAAAGTAGGACATCTGGATTAGTGCATAGAGTATTATTATAACCCCTCTTATGAGCCACCTATGCCCCTCCTCATGTTCTATCTATGGCCTATTGAAATGTGTGTGTGTGTGTGTGAGAGAGAGTATTGTGTGTGTGTGTGGAGGCGGGGATGTAAGGGGGGCTATGGGGGGCAGAGGGGGTGTTTCTCTCCCGTTGTCTCTCTCTCCGTCTCCTTGGACACACTGACAGATTCTCAGTCTTACTATGGCCACCACAACGGAGGAAAGGTCTCCTCTCCCTACCCAGATAGAACCACACAGACCCGGCCCAGAACCCATCCTGAGCCAGCTAGAACAATACCAGCCTCACCTAGAACCAAGACTAGAATGTAGTCTAGAACCCAGTCCTGGACCCATCCTAAACCAGGACCAGACTCTATCTCAGACCCCTTTTCCTTCCCCATCCCCGTCCCACCGCGACAGAGAGGAAGAGGAGGATGAGGACGAGGAGGAAGGAGGTAACTCCGGACCAGGACCAGAGCCTGTGGTAGGTGAACATTCGGACCCGGAATGGGTTGAGGAGAGATTCCGTATCGATAGGAAGAAACTGGAGGCCATGCTGTATGGTAAGTTTGCTGAACAGGTGAGACTTGGTCTTGTGGTTATGCATTGACTTCCAGTGTGGTCATAAATTGACCAAGATTGAATCGCGATAGTGCGTTCCATAAATTTGTACGGTTACCTGAGTTGACTCAGAAAAACGTTTGACTTCACAGTACAGTAATTGTAATGCTGTCCACGGTTCTTCTGCATAATATGAATCCTGAGAAGCTCTTAGCATCTGTCTGGCACAGCACCTCCGTATATAATTGCCAGGTCATTAAGCAGCTGTCGTCATTGTTGTTAAGCATGGTTAAAGTTTCTGCCTTGATGATTTATGAGATAAGGTTGCTTGTGCATTCACAGGCGTGAGGCTCAGACAGGGTTGCTGTAGTATCATCATTCCCATTCTGTCATGACAATAGCGTGGAGGTGTCTGTCTCTGTTGGGTATCAGTGCAGAGGCAGGTCTGTGGCAAACTTCCTCCCCTGTGTTACAGTGGAAACTCTGACAGGAGTAGTGAATTAGAGGCTGTTACTTCTCTACCTCAGCCTTGATGTGGAAGAATCTGAGTATCTGAGCGGCTTCATGTTGTTCATAGAGTGTGTGTGTGTGTGTGTGTGTGTGTGTGTGTGTGTGTGTGTGTGTGTAAAAGAGAGAGAGAATGGGTGTTTGCATGGGTAGTCCTGTGAATAAGCCACGCAAATCACACTGTGCCAGCCAGCCAGTTTTTGATAAACATCATATTCTCTTTCCCCTAAGTGTTAGTTAGCATGCTGTGTTGGGACTGAGATCTGGGACGTTAGGGTGTGAATAATAACTATAGAGGGATAGGCCTCCTAGTTGTTTTCCATCAATTTATTGAGTGTGACACTGTTTGTTATTTAATTTCTGGTGGGGTAGGGGGTCCATGCGTCAGTGAAATACTTTTGACGCGATTAGCTGTCTCTGGGGCTGGCTTTTGGTGCCCCCCATTCCCTCTCTCTCCGCCCCATGCTGCTCGCTCGCCCATTCCTCGGTTTCGGGGGAGCGTAACCCATGGCGATCAGAGGACAGGGGGCTTTTTATGGGGGCTCCCCCCTCACCCTGTAAATGTCATTGTGAAGCGATGGCCTTTTAAAAAATGTTTACCTTCCAGCCCTCGTCCCCCCTCTTCTCTGCAAATTTCAACTCTCCCTGTTTAAATGTTGACCCTTAGATCTCACATACTTCTGTCTTTGAAGAAAAGTGTTGCTTAGACACAAGCAAACCATTAACCAGTAACCCTGTCTGATTATTGTTGATATTAGATGAATGTGTGTTTGTATATCTTTATACCTCCGATTATGTGCAATAAGTTACTCTCTCTCTACCTTTTTGTCTCTCTCTTCTCTTTCACTCTCCGCTCTTTCTGTTTTCTCAGCCCCTAGACATGGAGAGGGACTTACAGGTGAAGAGTTCTTTGAGAGAGTAAGTATGCAGAACGAAGGTCACACTGACACTGAGAATAAAGGATGGAGATAAAATAAATCAAATGATAGGCAGACATTCATATAATGTGGAAAATAACTCACTGAAATGAAACTACATGCAATTAAAAGTCTACAGATTTACCAGAGGAAATCTGTATAGAGAACATGAAAGGTCACAGACTGACTGTCGACATTGTTTCTCAGCAATTTGTCATTGTTACGGCGGTGATGAACCTCTTTGAGATGCTAATTAAGTATTGTCTTCTCTGAATAGGACGTGTTTTGGTGTGTGTGTGTGTGTGTGTGTGTGGGATGTATGGACTGGTGTTACTCTCGTGGTAAAACACCTGTCTTTCGGACTCCTTCGTTTCTCTGTCTCACTCACATATTGACACCTGTTTTTTCTGGCATTTTGTCTTGCAGGTGATGGTGGAAACTAACACCCAGGTGAAATGGCCATCCAAGCTGAAAATAGGAGCCAAGTCAAAGAAAGGTGATGTTACCTCTATCTGATCTAGAACACCTGACACCTCCATACTCAAACAAGCTGTCTCAATCTGTCTCAATCTCCTATACAACTTGATATTCAATATTATACAAAAGATTTAACAGAGTCTGCCTGCTACTATGTCTTTTAGATTAAATGTTTGTATCCTGTCTCTTGTATCGATAATGCAGACCCCCATGTGAAAGTGGATGGGAAAAGAGCTAATGTTCTAGAGGCCAAAAAGAAAATTCTAGAACTTTTGGAGACAAAGGTGAGTGTCCTAAACTGAGGTATAATCAAATACCTCACATGTAATTAAGTCAACTAACTAAATACAGTTAGTTAAACCCATGTTCTCCTGAGCCAGGTCAACAAGGTGACCCTGAAGATGGACGTGGCCCACACAGAACACTCCCATGTGATCGGGAAAGGGGGCGGGAACATCAAGAAGGTGATGGAGATGACATCATGCCACATCCACTTCCCCGACTCCAACCGCCACAACGTCACTGGAGAAAAGAGCAACCAGGTACTGTCTCTAAGTAACCCAGAACAGTTTCTTAGCAACTGTCTCTAATCAACCAGGTACAGCACCTTAGTAACTGGATATTGTCCCTTAGCAACCAGGTACTGCCTGTTAGTTATTGTCCTTAAGCAATCTTATTTTGTCTCTCCCCTCTCTCTGCCTCCCCTGTCCAGGTGTCCATCGCTGGGCCTGTCCAAGGGGTGGAGGCAGCCAGGAAGAAGATACGAGTCGGTGTCTCTCCATCTTAATGCATGGGTTGCCTTCATCTTTATTTTGTGCATGTGATCTATACACCATCATGACCTCTCACCCTTCCCTCTTCTGTGTCCCTCAGGACCTTCAGCCGCTGGTGTTGACCTTTGACCTACCAGTGACCCTGGTGTCCCAGGCCCTGCCGGACGCTGCGTCGCCGGTCATCCAGCAGGTGGCGCAGGCTCTGGGGGTCAGTGTGAGCTTTAGGGCCCAGCCCAGACTGTACAGCAGCTGCTGTGTGGTTAGAGCACTGCAGGGCAATTCCGTCGCCATCAAGGTCAGTGGAACACAGATGTACTGAGAGCCACACACACAGACACACACACACACACACACACACACACACACACACACACACACACACACACACACACACACACACACACACACACACACACACACACACACACACACACACACACACACACACACACACTTACTTTCATAAAGAGAAACCTCCACTTGAAATAGAATATTAATTTAATATGATTCTATATATGCACACATTCTCTCTCTCTCTCTCTCTCTCTCCCTCTGTCTCTGTCTCTGTCTCTCTCTCTCTCTGTCTCTGTCTCTCTCTCTCTCTGTCTCTGTCTCTCTCAGTCTCTCTCTGTCTCTGTCTCTCTCACTCTCTCTCTCTCTCTCTCTCTCTCTGTCTCTGTCTCTCTCTCTCTCTCCCTCTGTCTCTCTCTCTCAATTCAATTTCAATTCAATTTCAATTTCAGGGGCTTTATTGGCATGGGAAACATATGTCTACATTGCCAAAGCAAGTGAAACAGATAATAAACAAAAGTGAAATAAACAATAAAAAATGTACAGTAAACATTAAACACACAAAAGTTTCAAAAGAATAAAGACATTTCAAATGTCATATTATGTCTCTCTCCTTCTCTCTCTCTCTCCCTCTGAACCCTAACAGAAGGCAGTGTGTGTGCTGATGGAGCTGCTGCTGGGGTCAGAGCTCGGGGCTGGGGGTCAGGGTGGGGTCATGGGGGTGGTCAGCACCCAGCTGGACGTGACCTCCCAGCAGCACCTCTTCCTGCTGGGGCAGAACGGAGCCCACTTCATGGGGGTCATGCACCAGACCCAGACCCAGATAGTTCTGCCAGACCTCAGCGCCCCACAGAACCCCCCCTCACTGCTCATCCAGGGAAGCCCAGACGGAGTGTGTCTGGCCAGGCAGCAACTCATGGTGAGGAGCGGTCAAAGTTGACGTTTTTATTTTGATTGATTATTTGATTCAACCAGACAGACAATTAGATTACAGGTAAAAGTGGAACCTTGTTCACCGTGGAGAGTTTTCTAAGAGAGGACCCGTAAGAAAACCCTCTGTTGTCGTTCTACAGGACTGTCTGCCTGTGTGTCTGATGTTTGACATGCGTGAGGATGGGGAGGCAGACCCTCGTAAACTGGCTCAGATGATGCAGAGTCTGGGGGTCTTCATCAGCGTCAAACCCAAAGTCAAACAGACTGCCAAGGTACAATAGTGCTATAGCAAGTGTTATAGTCAAATTATTGCTAAATGTTTGGTACTTTAGTGTCTGATGAAGTAATGTACTGTGTTGGACTATATTTCCTGGTTTGTATGACATGGGGAGAATCTCAATTGCATACTCCTCGCGTCCTCTTTCCTCGCCTCCTTCTCAAAATCCCTTGGATGAGAAAGCGGTCCCTCCCCTCTGACCATCGCCTCCAATGGGTTTTGAGAAGGAGGTGGGGAGAGAGGAGAGAGGATAGAGGACATGAGGAGTATGCAATTGAGATTCTCCCATTGTTTTGTGTGTTGGACTACATTTCCTGGTTCGTATGACATGGTGTTGTGTATTGGACTACATTTCCCAGTCAGTGGTGGTAAAGGGTCTGGAGAGGAACATCTCCAGTCTGTACGAGGCTCGGAGGCTGCTGCTAGGGCTGGAGTCCAGCGAGGTCGCCATGACAGCCAAGATAAACTCTGACCCTAGGCTGGCCGGCAACGGGCTGACCAACTACTGGCTCAACATGCTGCTGCAGCAACTCCGCCTCTCCGACCATGGTGTGTGTGTGTGTGTGTGTGTGTGTGTGTGTGTGTGTGTGTGTGTGTGTGTGTGTGTGTGTGTGTGTGTGTGTGTGTGTGTGTGTGTGTGTGTGTGTGTGTGTGTGTGTGTGTGTTAGTGTCTTTTCATTTACGTATCACTGTTTTCACCTGTCCTATTCTAATCTCTAATCTGATCTCCATTTGTTTTAGGCTCAGTGCCCACCACTGAGGCTGTGATTGGCTCTTTTTCCCAATCTAAACCCCACCCGTCACCTCCACCAGGCCTGACTCCGCCCTCTGAGGAAGTGAGGATGGGACTGAAGGGGAAAGAGAGCAGGCAACTGGAGAAGGTGTGGAGAGATCGGGACACCGTCAGATCCCAGTATTAATCCATATAACTAACATGCAACACTACAAAAAACAACCACATTTACCCCTCTCGTACTAGACTCCGTGAAGTACTGTGAGAATTTGAGAGAGTGAGCGATATAATGGATTGATACCACAGGAGGCTGTTGAGGGGAGGACTGCTCATAATAATCACTGGAACGGAGTGAATGGAATGGTATCAAACACATAGAAACTATTTGTTTGATGAGTTCAATTCCATTCATTCTGTTCCAGCCATTACTATGCGCCTGTCCTCGCCAATTAAGGTGCCACCAACCCCCTGTGATTGATATAGTAGTAAGGCGTTTCTCTGCAGGGGATTTGATTCTACAGTTGTCCTAAGGGTGGTGCTATTGGATCAGTAGGATCAGGTTTGACCAATGAGATCACCTCTGTTTACCCAGATCCCAGAAAACGAGGATCCGTCCGGCCTGTCCGACGAGGACGAGAGCCCTGGTTCGATGACATCAGAGCTGAGTGATGTCATGAGCCAGGTCAGGATGATGAGTCGGAGGAGCAGCCTCCAGGGTCCTGAAGTGTGCAGGTTCCTCAACCAGGGGAGACGCCACTCAACAGGCCAGGTCATGAGGTGAACACATTCACACTAGGGAGTTTACTGTGACATTATGTTGTTCCGAGACACAATGGGTGAGGTTAGGATTTTGGTTGGATAGGCCCAAATATCTGTGGATTTGATGTTAGATAGGAGCCCCTGTTTTTTTTCAGAAGGGAATGAAAAACTATAAAACAAAACATTTGCATTTTTATCTTAATTTAGTAGATGTTTAGCCTTTTGTTCTGCTGTTTTTTAATATTGCCTCTGGAAAATAACAAGAGAATTTGGGACCGCAGGGTTATTTTTTGCAGTTTAGCAACACTCATTCTAAATAATAATGTCAGAAAGGTACAGGTATTGCATTTATTCATTCCCTCTCACCAGTATCATGTCTCAATGTTCCTTACTGCCCTTGGATTAGTTGAGAGAGCTACTTGGCTAAGTGAGTCCTACAAAACAGCTTTCACACTCTGTGGCTCAGACCTGACCTTGGTCTCGCTGCCGCTGCTCTGTTGCAGACTGTTGGACGGAGAGATGGAGGGAGGACGGCGTGAGAGACGCAACAGCCTGAGAGAGATGGAGGGAGGGAGGGGTGATAGTAGACGGAACAGCCTGAGAGAGATTGGGGGAGAGAGGAGTGACACTAGACGGAACAGCCTGATGAGGGATTTGACTCCGACTCAGGACACTCTCACTGATGTGTCAAGGAACGAGGTGAGACTCCCTCTGATTACAAATGATTTGTTAACAGGTTTGTTGCAGCTAGAACTTTAAAAAAAACCCGAATGAGAAATATAGAGGAGCATATTATGTGTCACACGGTGTGACTTTGTAGACTGTCTCACCAACTGATTTGACCTCTTTCTTTGAGTCTTACAAAATCAAATTTGAAGAATTTGTGTTTGTGGTAGTTGTTGTTTTTGCCCTTATTTGTCCACTTGGTGCCCCTGAACCAAAGGTTACCGTGGGGATAACATGTTTATCTCCACGGTAATGGCAGGACGCGCTAGGTCAAGTCATCTTCTGTTCTGTTCTCTCAGTAAATCAGGTCCGAACATAACTGCATTTTTCTCCTTTATTTTACTGGCTTTGTCCACCTTTTCCTGTTTCTGCAGGATTATGACTATGAGATGAAGAAACTGCTGGCAACTAGAGGTTAGACCTTTTTAAATGCTTCTGCCTTGTTGTGTGATCAGAAGCCCAGCTCATTAAAAACATCCTTTTGGTTTGTCCAGGGTTCAGTCACACAGAAAGGTATTTTTGGACCTGCAGAGGAGTCCTTCCAAGAGGGACCCATTTAGCAGCTGCACCTGGCCAAATTAGCTTTCATCGCATATCATTGGGATGGGTCACTTGCCACTGTCTGTTATTGAGAGACGAGGCAGCTCGTGTTTGTTATTCAGATCAGTGACGGAGGGAACCCATTAATGAGCCAGAGCCTTGAGAGAGAGGACCTATTTACGTGCTGCACATTGCCAGAGAGGTGATGGAGGGGATGCACTTATGGGCTGCGCCGTGCCAAAGTTAGATAGAGGATCATTGCTACTCCCACTGAATGTACACACTCTGGTGTCTGATACACTGTCTCAGCCACACAACCACACATGCACGCACGCACACACACACACACACACACACACACACACACACACACACACACACACACACACACACACACACACACACACACACACACACACACACACACACACACACACACACACACACACTCTCTTTACCATCATTCAAAATGAGGGATATTCTGAGGATCTTTAGCCAAATGGTTCTAAATTCCCTCAGTGTTGCTTTATGGGATTATGAATTAGCAGTTTGAATGAGCCATCTGCCTCGTGGTCATTACGATACTCATGTGTCTATCTATGAGAGCTAGACACACACACACACACACACACACGTGCGCACGCACACACACACCGTTTTTTTTTTTACACATCACACACTCCTACATGGATCCTGTAATACACACTCTCACACTAATTTCAATGTGTTTAGCATCTATGCCTATGAGATTCTTCATTAAGTATTATGTATCAGTGCAATTAAACACTGTTAAATGAAATACAATTAAACACTGTTCTCTGTCTGCATTATTCAACACCTGACAACCACGGCTTACCAATTAAACCACTGTGTCTGCTTGTGAGTGATTTATATTTATAACTTGGTGTGTATGTTTCTTAGAGTAAGTTATGTGTGTGTTTGTTTTTGTCTGTGTGTCCATCTGATCTGTCTATGGCTGCGTTTACACAGGCAGTCTAATTCTGATATTTTGCCAATAACTGGTCATTTGAACAATCAGATCAGATCAGATCTTGAGCCAATAATTTGTCCGAAAAAAAATCAGAATGGGGCGTCCTGTGTTAACGCAGCCTACGTGTGTGTGTGTGAGATGTATTTTATCTCTACTCTCCCAGCCATGCAGAGGAATCCGGTGGTGACAGAGGTTCGGACCCCCACTGATACCTGGAGTGGTCTGGGCTTTTCTAAGTCCATGCCTGCCGAGGCTGTTAAGGAGCTACGCAACGTCAGCCGACGCAGCTACAAACCTTACCTGGTAAACACTGGCCAACAACAACAGGTACAACTGCTAATATCTTACCTGTACTAGAATCCCTATAAACCCTACCTGACAAACCCTGGATAGCAACAGGTACAGCTCACCTTACTAGCTACTATTAGATTACCTGGGGAAAATTGGCCCGAATGGTTTAAACCAGCATTAAACCAGCATCACCTGTGATGCTATTTCACCTGTACTAGGGTTATCATCTTACCTGCTTTTACATCAACCAACGATCCATTTTCAATGGGCTGTATTGGTGACCTGTCCTCTTGGTTTATCAGCCGTCAAGCAGCTGGCCTCGCTAAATGCTCTGTGGACAGCCACTGAACACCACGCTAATTTGGGTTAACAGATACGAGTGGGAACTGTCTGATGACTTCTGTGTTGTTCTGCGCCAGGGGATTTAGGAGTGCGTATCTGTGTTCCGCCTGATTATAATTTTTTTGCGAGCTTGGAGAGGCATTGAGCTGGGTGAGAGTTTGTTTAGGAATATGATTATTCTCAGTGTTATTTGGCTCGACTGGTTTTCCTGCACTGAGAAATGCCAAGAGCCGGAGAGAAACTGTGAGCACCAATTACCACCCTGTCTCATCCACTCATCCTCAGGGAGGGAGAGAGGAGAGAGTGAGTGAGAGAGGGGGTTGGAGGAAAAGTGAGGAACAAAGCGAAGGGAGTATAAACAAGCGGAATATATGCAATTAAACCCCATCTCTCCCCCATCCTCTCTCCCACTATTTTCTGCCTTTTGCTCTCTCTCTCTCTCCATGTAGACATGGGGCCCGCAGAATGCAAAGGAGAAAGTGCCCAATGGCAGTAATTCAGAGAACTGGCGTGACAGACGTGGATCATCCTCTTCATTCTCCCCCATTTTCCCTTCTCCATCTTCCTCCTCCTCTTCCTCCCCCTCTAACTTCTCCTCTTCCTTCTCCTCCACGTCGTCCTTCCCGGCATTTGCGTCTTCAACAAACAGACCCCGAACCGATAAAACCTGTACGTTTCTTTGTGTGTCTCTAACAGAAAGGGTGTGTCTACAAAGAGAACTTTGAATGAAATGCAATTCCAATGTCTGGCTGATCTTCAATGTAGTCAGTATCAAAGATGTGCTTTAAATGTCTTCCATCTGAGAGCTATAAAAAGATGTGAGAGAGACTTTGTTATGCTTTCTGTCGTAACTGTTCCTTCTATCACTCCCCTACTCTCCCCATTCCTCCCTGACCTCTTCACTTTTGACCTCTGACCCCTAGCGGAGAGCTTCCTGAGCTGCAGTAACTACTTTGAGTGCATGTCCTCTGTGAGGGCGTTGACTGCTAGCCAGCGGAGCTCCTCCCCCCAGCCTACAGACGATCTCCCAGAGCTCCTGAGCCAGCTCGGTATGGGGAAGTACGTCGACGTGTTCCAACAGCAAGAGGTACAGACAGACAACTAGCGCCCCCTGGGGCATAGGAGTAACACATTCACAGAGAAACAGGTCATTCCTCTATCTGTTGAAGTAGCCTACATAGGCAGGACTGACTAAGATGTTTTCAGTGGCACAGAGGATGACTCAATGAGCATCCAGTCATCTATGTACTGTCTGAGTAACTGTGTGTTTCATGCCCCTATTTCTGCAGATTGATTTCCAGACTTTCATGACTCTGTCTGACGAGGATCTGAAAGAGGTGGGAGTGTCCACGTTTGGAGCGAGAAGGAAGATGTTACTGGCCATCTCAGGTGAGTGATCGGTAAACACCATATAAAACCAACACACTTTTTTAATGGGGACACCTTATGTATAGATCATCTCTCTCTCTCTTCTCTCTCTCTCCATCCATCCATACATCCAGACCTAAACAAAAGCAAAAGGAAACTGTCAGAGACGCCTGCTGTGAAGCCAGGTTACCTAGAAGGTGGGGCAAGTGGCCGGCTCCCACGAATCATAGATGAGGACACCGCTGCTCAAAGAAACCACTGGTGAACCCCACACAACATTACCTAACCTGGGTAGAACTGCCTGTAAAAACAGATCCCCGATCAGATTGGCTTCCACATATCCTAACCTTGGTGGCAAACCCAAAAATGACTTTAGATCAGTGTCTAGGGGCAATTTCATCCTACTGCCATGCCCTACACCAGCAGCCTTTACCCAAAGCCTGTCCCAACAACCTCGAGACCAGAGGGACCCTAGCATTGGGAAGACTCCAGTATTGTCTAAAGGAACGCTGAGCATTCATACAAACTATGTGACTGTGTGGACTGTCACAGACATTCTCTCTTCTCTATTGGCCTCTCTTCTCCCCAGATAGTCCCTTATGCAAGCATGTGTTCCACTACTCTGTGTGTTGCGGGTTGAAGTCCACTGTTAACCACATATATGCATTGTACATAAACCTACAAGGGAAAAATGAGAATGTATGATGATATTATTTAGAGATGATTATTAAACGTTTCCAAAAACTTGCCGCCTCTTTTTTTTTTACCCGAGGACTCAACCAAATGTTTCGGGAAAACCAATTGATCTGAATTAAAACCTTCGTTGGAATGACCTGTATGTTAGTACAGTAACTCAAATATATTTTGTAGGCCGTCATTTGTAAAATATGAATTTGTTCACTGACTTGCCTAGTTAAATAACAAATAAAATAAAAATGTATATTGTTCCAATAAGTTAGAGGTCCATCGCTAGATGGCACTGACGTCACAAACAGGGTGCTTTTTGTAGGTTCAAGTCACGTTCTTCACCCCTCATTATTGCGTCAATAGGCCTAATTAATTATACGTCAATTTTTAGAAGGAAATCAACCAGCAACGACAATAAATAGAGCTAGATGGAAAGCCAGGAGTTGGGTTGATGCTATATGAACATTCAGATTTAAAAAAAAAAAATAACAAAAAGAATTCTAGCCCAACGGGATTTCTTCTCGTGAGTAATGTGAAACGCCTTTCAATGTTGTTTCTCCTCACCTGAGCGCACATCTAAAAGTTCCAATTACATTTATCAGCCGTTAGCAGGCGTGAAGCCATTGCCTCCGTATTTGAGTCGTTTCTCATTTATTTAGAATATTGGTAATTAGGTGGGATCACGTAGGCCTCGGGGCCAACGACCGAGTATAAACGACATTGCTAGACTAGATTGACGCGTTTAATCATACCAAAATGAAATGATGTGGTGTCATTTTAAGTGAGAATTATCTTGCCATTTTTTCAATAAGGCTATGTGCACATGGCTTTGATAAACATTTGGCATAATGATACAAAAAAGACCTATAGAAATCAGAGCAAAGCAAAAAAGCACCACTTTTTTTTTTTTTTTTTTACACGTCCAAATCAGGCTGGTTGCTGCTCATCGCACCGGTGGCGCTGCCGTCGCATGTATCATCAGTCACACTGCGCACCAGATGAAAATAGCCCCGGGGAGTGACAGCCACTCCGTATCCACTCAGAGTGCAGATATGTCGGCCTGCCTGGTCCTAGAGCCAGGAGAGATGAGAGAGGATGTTGGGGGACTGGGTTGGGAGAGATGATCCCCGCTTATTTTGACTCCCGAGTGGAGCAGCGGTCTAAGGCACTGCATTTCAGTGCAAGAGGCGTGTTTCAAGGCGACATTTCCAGGTGATACTACTGCCAATAAGAATGATATTTTTTGGGGTGATGGATTATTTGGTACTTTCATGATTGATATAGTCCTACACACTTTTTCTCTATAGTTGTTATCCCTAGATAACTTCTGACGTGTCCCTAGCCTGCATGGTATCTCAATGGCTTAATGGCTTTGTTCTTAACTGACTTTCCTAGTTAAATAAATGTTAAATAAAAAAGATTATAAAGACCGTGTCACTTACACCGCAGGCCACGTAGGCGTGAAAGAGAAACGCTTTGTTTCGGACCCATTTTTCTTTGGCTGCTATGACAGACCCTGCTGGTTTTCTGTTCTACCTGATAATTAATTTCACCCACTTGGTGTCCCATGTCTAAATCAGTCCCTGATAAGAGGGGAAGAAGGGAAAGGAGCAGTGGAACAGGCTTCGAGGTCAAGATTTTAATTTGTGTGGTGTAGGCTTTAACCATTTTGTTTTCCCCCAGTCGAGTTCCTCCTCTCTGCTCCCCAGTGACATCGTGCGCGGCGCGTGGTTCTGAAAGGAAAGCTGTGCTGAAAGAATAGCGGTCGCCAGTCAGAAGGCGACGCGCACAGGCCATATTGAAATGGGCGACTACTCGAGGCTATATGAAATAGGCCTATAGCAGATAATAAACATAATTGTAAGTGACAGATAGTTTCACAGTGCTCAATTCTATAGAAGCCTTAACGTTTCATGTAGCCTAACACTGACATACGCTATAGGACAATACTCAAAAGTGCATTCTAAAGAGACTGCCTAGGCTTCACTCGGCTTGCATTTTGATGACCATAAAAGTAATATCGGGATAACAACTGTGGAGAAAAAGTGTGTAGGACTATATCAATCATGAAAGTACAAAATAATCCATCACCCCAAAAAATATCCCACTTATTGGCAGTAGTATCACCTGGAAATTTCGCCTTGAAACAACAAACATTCCGCTTATTCCCGTGTGAATGCACCATTCCCCCCGTTGTAAATCAATGACACACCAGCTCTCTGCACTGCAAAGAGAAAGAGAGAGGGAAACTGTGAGCGAGAGAGGGAAGAAGGGAGGGAGACATGGAGGGTGAAGGAGTGAGCGGGGGGGCGATTGGGAAAGAGAGAGAGCCCGCTATCAGAGAGGCGGAGTCTGAGCGGAAGAGTTACCGAGGGTGGGAGAGAGACAGTTCTGCCGAGACTTGTTCCTGCTGCTCCTGGTCGCTGTCAGTATTACAGCGGAGTTCAGAGCTACCGGAGGTCCCGTGGATAATTAGGCTACTCTACAGTCTGAGCGAAAAAAACGTCTAACTGACAACAGCAGCAGAAACTTTCCACCCTAAACCTCTGTTTTCCCCAGGAGCTGGACACAAGCTAATTGAGGTAGGTGGATGGAAGAGCGGGATGTGTTTGTGAGCTAGGACCGGTGTAGACAGATTTGTATGCATATGATAAGGACAGGGAGAGAGTTATGTAGTCTACATATTTCTGGTTCACTCCCGGTTTGGTAAAAGGAGACGAGAGAGGCGCGCGCTCCAAGTAGACGGCAATTGCCTGTTTATACCGTCTGAGAGCCTCACGAGCTAATCTGTTTCCCGTGCTCCATCTGCCACGGTGTGCAAATGCGATATGTCTCCAAATGTTTATAATCAGCTTAGGAGGAGCAGCAATTTCATAAGAGGCAATCTCCGGTATTTACTCAATCAAATTAATCCAATCTAATAGATTGAATAACATCATGTTCTTGTCCATTTTGATACTGACATATTTACATCATTAAATACATTTTCAATCCATGACAAAGTGCAGGTGAATTAACCTACATGTAGGCGCGTACTTGTATGAACAATCATGCCTAGTCCACATCATGCGCATCAAGGCAGCAGGCTCATTTACCTCCCTTGCTGTCTTAATTTCTCTCGTCCTCAATGTCACTTTCTCTCTCATTTTCTCTTTCCCCTTCTCTCTTTTTTTCAGACGATGCTTTTCTGTCTGCTGCCTTTCGCGGCTCTCTTGCTGCGTGCGGAGGGCAGGCGCGGGGGAACCGTGGTTGGTAACAAAAACATTGGCCACGCGTTGGACAACGACAAATGGCTCAGCACCGTGTCTCAATACGACAAGGACAGATATTGGAACAAATTCAGAGATGTGAGTTTATAATTACTGTGTTTTTCGCAACTTTCCTCACAAATTGGCAATTGTGACGACTGTTGTAGCCCAGAACAATGTTAGAAAGACTGGCTGACCACGAGGCCATGCCTTGTTGTTGCAGTCCTAGTAATGGTTGGGTGATTTGACTGACGCAGATGTGTATGCAGCCCGTCCTTGACACACCCTTACAGTAGGTACGTGAGTGAGAGTCCCAGCCAGGCAGGCAGCGGCCTTAATCCAATGTGTGGGCACTCAGCAGGTAGAGCAGCTTAGAGTGGAGCTCATGTGCTGTGAACGAACGGCTCACTCAGTAAGGCACTGAGGCACATCGAGAGAGAGTGTGTGAGAGAGAGAGAGTGTATGTGTGTAGGAGAGAGGAGAGACAGATACAGTATGGACATTCAGGGCCAGGCATAAGCCTCTCCCCTGCATGGCAAAATGTGTAGAATTGCAGGAAATTAACTCTATAATGTCATTTTTCTCTCCCCCGCTTAGGGCCCCCAAAATACCTATTGAGATATTGAGGCTAGGGACACGCCATATTGAGGTACCATGCAGGCTAGGGACACGCCTATTGAGATACCATGCAGGCTAGGGACACGCCTATTGAGATACCATGCAGGCTAGGGACACGCCTATTGAGATACCATGCAGGCTATAGACACGCCTATTGAGATACCATGCAGGCTAGGGACACGCCTATTGAGATACCATGCAGGCTATAGACACGCCTATTGAGATACCATGCAGGCTAGGGACACGCCTATTGAGATACCATGCAGGCTATAGACACGCCTATTGAGATACCATGCAGGCTAGGGACACGCTTATTGAGATACCATGCAGGCTAGGGACACGCCTATTGAGATACCATGCAGGCTAGGGACACGCTTATTGAGATACCATGCAGGCTAGGGACACGTCTATTGAGATACCATGCAGGCTAGGGACACGCCTATTGAGATACCATGCAGGCTAGGGACACGCTTATTGAGATACCATGCAGGCTAGGGACACGCTTATTGAGATACCATGCAGGCTAGGGACACGCCTAGTGAGATACCATGCAGGCTAGGGACACGCCTATTGAGATACCATGCAGGCTAGGGACACGCTTATTGAGATACCATGCAGGCTAGGGACACGCCTATTGAGATACCATGCAGGCTAGGGACACACCATATTGAGATACCATGCAGGCTAGGGGCACGCCTATTGAGATACCATGCAGGCTAGGGATACGCCTATTGAGATACCATGCAGGCTAGGGACACGCCTATTGAGATACCATGCAGGCTAGGGACACGCCTATTGAGATACCATGCAGGCTATAGACACGTCTATTGAGATACCATGCAGACTAGGGACACGCTTATTGAGATACCATGCAGGCTAGGGACACGCCTATTGAGATACCATGCAGGCTAGGGACACGCCTATTGAGATACCATGCAGGCTAGGGACACGCCTATTGAGATACCATGCAGGCTATAGACACGTCTATTGAGATACCATGCAGACTAGGGACACGCTTATTGAGATACCATGCAGGCTAGGGACACGCCTGTTGATATAGCATGTGATACACTGGAACCATAGCCCTCATTAGGGCCTGCTCACCCTCAAAACACCCCTGACATCATTCTGACACCACTGCTGGGTTCTGTAATCGGAGGAACACAGTGGTTTAGAGGACGTCTCAAATGCACCCTATTCCGTATATTGTGCACTACTTTTGACCAGGTTCCATAGGGCTACAGGGAATAGGGGGCCATCATGTGGGATGCATAGCCTCCTGTGTGTTCTCTCTAAAGTATGAGGGATCGATTTTGAAGTGGGCAATGGTCTTTTTCTGTTAGCAGCTGTCTCAGCTAGCCGTGCCAGGATGGTTATTGTGTAATAGGGCATGCAGCAGTGAGAGGGTTTACATTAACATAAGCTAACCTTCTCTTGACTGGAGTCAGTGATGTGGGGGCTAGGATTGACCCTGGCCCTGCATTGTTCTTCATTTGGAGTGGCGACGTGAGACCTAGCCACAACGCAGCATGTAAATGGCCTTAAGCGAGGCAGCTGCAGCGCGAGCCAGAGCAAGCGTTCGCAAAATCCCTTAAAGCCTTTATGGTATGTGGGGGTGGGGGGGTGCTGCCCACACACCTCCCTCTCCATGGTCTTCAATGCAAATTAAACTCATTAGGTGGAAGCTGCTCGCTGTCTGGGAGAAGAGGAGAGGGGGGCGAGGGATGGAGGAGGAGGAGTGTATATTGGAAAGGGTGTGACATTTTGGTTTAATATTTGATGTTGTGTTTCCCGGCCTGAGAGGGCAGCACTATGGTGTGTGTGTCTGCAGACACATACCTGCAGGTCATAAGGCTCTTTCTAGCCACTCAAGACATAAATTATTCTTCCCCTCTCTTTTCTCTCCCCCTCTCTCCCTTACCTCTCTCCATACCTCCCACTCTTTCTCTTTCCCTTGAACAACTTTGCTATTACTGGCCTCACTCCCTTTAGTTCTGTGTCATCCAGTCTCTTACCTCTCGCCCCATTTTGGCTCATTTACTCTCCTAACGTCTGTGTTTCTCTCTCTCTCCCTCCCCCCCTTTTCTCTGCTCTCTCATCCCTTTCTCTCAGCCCGTCAATTCGTCAATCTTTTCTCCTCTTTCTCTTTTCACTCATTCGTTGTCCTCTCACTCTCTCAATTCAATTCAAGGGGCTTTATTGGCATGGGAAACATATTTTACATTGCCAAAGCAAGTGAAGTCAAAAGTGAACAGTAAATATTACTCACACAAGTTCCAAAAGAATGAAGACATTTCAAATGTCATATTATGTCTATATACAGTGTTGTAACGATGTGCAAATAGTTAAAGTAAAAAAGGGAAAATAAATAGACATAAATATGGGTTGTATTTACCATGGTGTTTGTTCTTCACTGGTTGCCCTTGTGGCAACAGGTCACAAATATTGCTGGTGTGATGGCACACTGTGGTATTTCACCCAGTAGATATAGGAGTTTATCAAAATTGGATTTGTTGTCAAATCGAATTTTATTGGTCACATACACATAGTTAGCAGATGTTATTGCGAGTGTAGCGAAATGCTTGTGCTTACAGTTCCGACAGTGCAGCAATATATAACAAGTAACATCTAACAAATACCTAATATACACAAATCTAAGTAAGGAATGGAATAAGAATATATAAATATATGGATGAGCAATGACAGAGCAGCATAGGCTAAGATGCAATAGATAGTATAGAATACTGTATATACAGTATATATGAGATGAGTAATGCAAGATATGTAAACATTATTTAAGTGGCATTATTAAAGTGACTTCCATTTATTAAAGTGGCCAATGATTTCAACTCTGTATGTAGGCAGCAGCCTCTCTGTGCTAGTGATGGCTATTTAACAGTCTGTTGGCCTTGAGATAGAAGCTGTTTTACAGTCTCTCGGTCCCAGCTTTGATGCACCTGTACTGACCTTTCGAATTCTTTGTGGGTCTGTGTTATCAAAGGGAAATATGTGTCTAATATGGTCATACTTCTCTCTCTCCACCTCCTTCCCTCTCTCTCTGTCTGTAGGACACTGGATGATAGTGATGTGCGGTTCGCGAACCATTTGTTCATTTTGAACTAATCTTTTTACTGACTCGAGAGTCATCCCAGCAAAATTGGTTCTGTGATGGTTCCCAGAACATCCATTCATCATAACACAAAAACTGTCAAGTCGTGGTGATGATTATAGAATGTTTGTATAAAACTGATGTCGCAAGAACCTTCCTGGAACACATTTAATCTTTTTTTTTTTTAAAGGATCCCAGAATGTTTCATTAGGTTGTGGGAACAGTCTGGTGGGAACATTGTGAGGACATCACAAAAGATAGGTTCTCAAAACCCCAAAATATCCAGTTGTCTGGATGATTATACAATGTTTCTTTTAGGGTGCAAAGACATTCATCTGGTCTTACAAGAACGTTCCCAGAACACATTTAGTCTATTCTTTAAAGGTTACCAAAACGTTTCATTAGGTTGTGGGAACAGTGTGGCGACATTGCAAGAGATAGTTTCCCAAAACGCAAAATATGCTCACTTCTGATGACGTTCATACAATGTTTAAGTTAGTTTACACAGGTCATTCCCTTAAGGTTGTAAGAATGCAGTAAGTCTGTTTTTATATATCCAGTCAGAAATACAGAATTTAGACTAACTGTAAAACATAAAACATTGTGTAAAAATTGACTGGATACCTTGTAAATATGGGCCTAGAAGTATGCAGCACATAGAGGATGGGTGAAGGGATGGTGAATAAGCCACTTTCCAGTATTTCCCTGGGTTATTTATGTCTAAGAAAGCTAAAAAGGAAGTATGCAATTCCTGATTGACCATACTGCCATGGCTATATACTGCCAAAAGATAAAGAAGGAGAGCTTCTGTCACGTTCCTGACCTATTGTTCCTTTTTCTTTTATTTATTTAGTTGGTCAGGGCGTGAGTTGGGGTGGGTTGTCTGTGTGTTTTTTGTATTGTCTAGGGCACAGGTGTCAAACTCATTCCACGGGGGGCCGAGTGTCTGCGGGTTTTCGCTCCTCCCTTGTACTTGATTGATGAATTAACATCACTAATTAGTTAGGAACTCCCCACACCTGGTTGTCTAGGGCTTTATTGAAAGGAAAAACCAAAAACCTGCAGACACTAGGCCCTCCGTGGAATGAGTTTGACACCCCTGGTCTAGGGTGTTGTATGGTTTAGGGGGTTAAGTAGAGTAGATGGTTTAGTGTTCAGTGTAGGTGTCTAGGAAAGTCTATGGTTGCCTGAATTGGTTCTCAATTAGAGACAGCTGGTTATTGTTGTCTCTGATTGGGAGCCATATTTAAGGCAGCCATAGGCTTTAGCTGTGGTGGGTAATTGTCTATGTCAGTGTGTAGTGGTCAGTGTCAGCACCATTTTGTTTATATAGCTTCACGGTCGTCAGTTTGTTGTTTTGTTTCATTCGTTGCTCTTCTAAAATTAAAGAAGAATGTATTTCTCACACGCTGCGTTTTGGTCCTCTCTACAAAGTCAAGACGATCGTGACAGAATTACCCACCAAACCAGGACCAAGCAGCGTGAAAGGATGGAACAGCGCTTAGTGGAGGAATGGACCCGGGAAAAGGATGAGTGGAGAACAACCTGGGAAGAGATAGACAGGTGGGCGTGCGATCCAGAGAAAGTGCCGGAGCCTGCCTGGGATTCGCTGGAGCAGTGCGAGGAGGGTTACAGGATTATGGAGTTGGAGAAAGGAGCACGAAGGCGCGGTAGGAAGCCCTCGAGGAAACGCCAAAAATTTCTTGGGGAGGGGCTCATGGGGAGTGTGGCGAGTCCAGATAGGAGATCTGCGTCAACTTCCCGTGCTACCCGTGAGGACCCTAAGAAAGAACCTGAGCCAGTCGGGCTGATATTGGAGGTGAGCAATGGGAATGATACAGAGACTGTTAAGGATTTATTGGGGAGGTTGGAGGAGAGTGAAATGAGGGAGCTGCTGTGTTGGTGCGTGAGGCACAAAATCCACCCGACAGAGCGTGTGCGGGAAGTGATGTTACCTGAGTCAGCTCTCTATGCTCGTCCTGAGGTGCGTGCTAACCGTCTGGGAATGACAGTCCCACGAACCAGGCCTCCTGTACGCCTCCCTAGTCCTGCACCTCCTGTAGCAGCCCCACGTACTAACTCTCCTGTGGCAGCCCCTCGTACCAGTCCTCCAGTTCCGGCACCACGCACCAAGCCTTTTGTGCGTCTCCAGAGTCCAGTACGTCCTGTTTCTCCTCCCCGCACTAGCCCTGAGATGCGTGTCCCCAGCCCGGTACCACCAGTTCCGGCACCACGCACTAGGCCTAATGTGCGTCTCCAGGGTCCAGTATGCCCTGTTCCTCCTCCCCGCACTAGCCTTGAGATGCGTGTCCCCAGCCCGGTACCACCAGTTCCGGCACCACGCACTAGGCCTAATGTGCGTCTCCAGGGTCCAGTATGCCCTGTTCCTCCTCCCCGCACTAGCCCTGAGATGCGTGTCCCCAGCCCGGTACCACCAGTTCCGGCACCACGCACTAGGCCAAATGTGCGTCTCCAGGGTCCAGTATGCACTGTTCCTTCTCCCCGTACTCGCCCTGATGTGCGTGCCCTCAGCCCGGTACCACCAGTGCCGGTACCACGCACCAGGCCTATAGTACGCTTTGAGAGTTCAGTGTGCCCTGTTGTTGTTCCCCGCACTAGCCTGAAGGTGCGTGTCCTTAGCCCGGTACCTCCAGTTCCGGCACCACGCACCAGGCCTACAGTGCGTCTCAGCCGGCCAGAGTCTGCCGTCTGCCCAGCGGCGTCTGAACTGCCCGTCTGCCCAGCGGCGTCTGAACTGCCCGTCTGCCCAACGACGCCTGAACTGCCCGTCTGCCAAGCGGCGCCTGAACTGCCCGTCTGCCCAACGCCGTCTGAACTGTCCGTCTGCCAAGCGCCGCATGAACTGCCCGTCTGTATTGAGCCTTCAAAGCCGCCCGTCTGCCATGAGCCTGCAAAGCCGCCCGTCTGCCATGAGCCTACAGAGCCGTCCGCCAGACAGGAGCCGCTAGAGCCTTCCGCCAGACAGGAGCCGCCAGAGCCTTCCGCCAGACAGGAGCAGCCAGAGCCTTCCGCCAGACCGGATCAGCCAGAGCCTTCCGCCAGACCGGATCAGCCAGAGCCGTCAGCCAGCCATGAGCAGCCAGATCCGTCAGCCAGCCATGAGCAGCCAGATCCGTCAGCCAGCCATGAGCAGCCAGATCCGTCAGCCAGCCATGAGCAGCCAGATCCGTCAGCCAGCCATGAGCAGCCAGATCCGTCAGCCAGCCATGAGCAGCCAGATCCGTCAGCCAGCCATGTGCAGCCAGATCCGTCAGCCAGCCATGAGCAGCCAGATCCGTCAGCCAGCCATGAGCAGCCAGATCCGTCAGCCAGCCATGAGCAGCCAGATCCGTCAGCCAGCCATGAGCAGCCAGATCCGTCAGCCAGCCATGTGCAGCCAGATCCGTCAGCCAGCCATGAGCAGCCAGATCCGTCAGCCAGCCATGAGCCGTCCAGCCAGGATCCGTCAGCCAGCCATGAGCCGTCCAGCCAGGATCCGCCAGAGCCGTCATCCAGCCAGGATCCGCCAGAGCCGTCATCCAGCCAGGATCCGCCAGAGCCAGCCAGCCAGGATCCGCCAGCCAGCCAGGATCCACCAGAGCCAGCCAGCCAGGATCCGCCAGCCAGCCAGGATCCACCAGAGCCAGCCAGCCAGGATCCACCATCCAGCCAGGATCCGTCCCTCAGTCCGGAGCTGCCGTCCCTCAGTCCGGAGCTGCCGTCCCTCAGTCCGGAGCTGCCGTCCCTCAGTCCGGAGCTGCCCCTTATCCTGGTGCTGCCCCTTATCCTGGTGCTGCCCCTTATCCTGGTGCTGCCCCTTATCCTGGTGCTGCCCCTTATCCTGGTGCTGCCCCTTAGTCCGGTGCTGCCCCTTAGTCCGGTGCTGCCCCTTAGTCCGGTGCTGCCCCTTAGTCCGGTGCTGCCCCTTAATCCAGTGGGGTTAATGTGGAGGGTGGCCATTTGGAGGAGGCTACGAAAGCGGGTAGTGACTAGGGTGGGGTGGGGACCACGACCAGTGCCAGAGCCGCCACCGTGGACAGACGCCCACCCAGACCCTCCCCTAGACTTTATGCTGGTGCGCCCGGAGTTCGCACCTTAAGGGGGGGGGTTATGTCACGTTCCTGACCTATTGTTCCTTTTTCTTTTATTTATTTAGTTGGTCAGGGCGTGAGTTGGGGTGGGTTGTCTTTGTGTGTTTTTTGTATTGTCTAGGGTGTTGTATGGTTTAGGGGGTTAAGTAGAGTAGATGGTTTAGTGTTCAGTGTAGGTGTCTAGGAAAGTCTATGGTTGCCTGAATTGGTTCTCAATTAGAGACAGCTGGTTATTGTTGTCTCTGATTGGGAGCCATATTTAAGGCAGCCATAGGCTTTAGCTGTGGTGGGTAATTGTCTATGTCAGTGTGTAGTGGTCAGTGTCAGCACCATTTTGTTTATATAGCTTCACGGTCGTCAGTTTGTTGTTTTGTTTCATTCGTTGCTCTTCTAAAATAAAAGAAGAATGTATTTCTCACACGCTGCGTTTTGGTCCTCTCTACAAAGTCATGACGATCGTGACAGCTTCCCTGGTGGTGCAGAGGATAAAAGACCTGGCATGGGAACCAAACATTGCAGGTTCAAGCCCTACATGTGAATATTATCAATAAAACATCTGCTTGTGTTTGTATGATTTAAATGCTGTTCAAAAGTCCAATTAATTAAATTACAGTACCTTCAGAAAGTACTAACACCCCTTGACTTTTTCCAGATTTTGTTGTGTTGCAAAGCGGTATTAAAATGGATTTAATTGTATTTTTTTTGTCAACGATCTACAAAAAATAGTCTGTAATGTCAAAGTGGAAGATACATTCTAGTATATAAAAAAAAAAAAGGGAAAATAAAACACTAATATATCTTGATTAGATAAGGATTCAACACCTGAGTCAATACATGTTAGAATCACTTCTGGCACGATTACAGCTGTGAGTCTTTTGGGGTAAGTCTCTAAGAGCTTTACACACCTTGATTGTACATTATTAGCCCATTATTCTTCAAAAAATTCTTCAAGCTCTGTCAAGTTGGTTGTTGATCATTGCTAGACAGCCATTTTCAAGTCTTGCCATAGATTTTCAAGACGATTTAAGACAACGCTTTGTATTCAGGACCAAAAAATTGATTTCTTTGCCCCATTTTTTTTGCAGTATTACTTTATTGCAAACAGGATACATGTTTCCGAATGTTTTTTTCTGTACAGGCTTCCTTATTTCCCTCTGTCATGCAGGTTAGTATTGTGGACTAACTACAATGTTTTTGATCCATCCTCAGTTTTCTCCCATCACAGCCACTAAACTCTGTAATGGACTTAAAATCACCATTGGCCTCATGGTGGAATCAATGAGCGGTTTCCTTCCTCTCTGGCAACTGAGTTAGGAAAATACACCTGTATCTTTGTAGTGACTGGGTGTATTGATACACTTACCAAAGTGTAATTAATAACTTCACAATGCTTAAAGGGATATTCAGTATCTTTTTCTTTTTTACCCATCTATCAATAGGTGTCCTTCTTTGCGAGGCATTGGAAATCATCCCTGGTAGTCGTGGTTGAATCTATGTTTGAAATTCACTGCTCAACTGAGGGACCTTACAATTATCTGTATGTGTGGAGTACAAAGCTTAGGTAGTCATTCAAAAATCATGCTGTGACATTATGGGGTATTGTGTGTAGATCAGTGACACAAAATCTAAATGTTATCCATTTTAAATTCAGGCTGTAACACAACAAAATGTGGAGAAAATCAAGGGGTTGAGAATACTTTCTGAAGGCGCTGTATATGCAGATAGTCAACATATGAAGTGTACAAAAATATGCTTGTGTTTGTATGATTAAATGATTTTCAGATGTCTTATGAATGAAATTAAAATGCCATGTGTCTCCATATCACCATATGGTTCCAATCGTTTTTCCAATTAGAGGGTGGTGCTGGAGCACACCCAGAGAACATTATTTTGTGTGGAGGTGCTGACTAACGGCGAATAAACTGTAAGCTATAAAAAATACATAAAGAGAGTCGCACACTCTCTATATATATAAACTGCCAGTCATTTCTGCATCGCTGTGCCTTCTTCAAGGTCTTCAATCGTTTTTCCACCATACATTTTTCCCATTGGGGATTTTAGAAACACTTAAAATAAGGTCTGTTTCGTCTAGGCTTACCCTGGTGTGACGTTTGGTAACCATGTAAATCTCTCTCGGACAAGATTTTGTCAATATATTTGGCTCTATTTACTCTGAGTCGAAAATGCTAATTAGCATCAAAGTAGACATAATGCAAAACTACAAATCCCTGCAAGCTCCCGCTCTCTAGCTGAAACCTTTGCTAACAGGTATTGTGTCAATTTAAAACTTGCACGAGCCAGTTCCCAGCATTGTCAATGTTTAAAGAATTGTAGCCAATTTATTCATTACTACATTTAGCTAACATTAGTTAATTCAGAGATTCTTCCCTTTGCCTCGATTCGGCAGCCTCGTCCAGATCATCATGGCATTTGTAGTTCTTTATGATAGCCACATTAGCAGATAATTAACATTTCATTTTTTGGGTGGTAAATACAGGTGAATGTATTGATAAAAGTCTCCTTGTCCTTGAGAGATATACACCGTTGTCACGCCAGGGTAAGCCTACACGAAACACAGCCCTTATTTGATATGCTTCTAATATCCCCTATGGGAAATTGAATGGTGGAAAAAACGATTTGAACCATTTCCCTGTTTGATAGTTTTTATGGGTATTATGACTCATACTGATGCTGTGGTACTCTATTCAATCTGGAGATAAACATAATGGGGATGTATTCCAATCTGCTTTCTTGTTGACAATGTTGTGGTAATATTAGGTCAAACTTAAATATAACATTTTCTAAATGTTCTTGAAATGTTCTAAGGACTTTCAAGACATGGTAAAATGTACAGGACCAGTCAAAAGTTTGGAAGGTTTTCAATTTTTTTTTTTTTTTTTTTTACTGTTTTATACATTGTAGAATAATAGTGAAGACATCACAACTATGAAATAACACATTTAGATTTAGATTCCTCAAAGATTCACATTTAGATTCCTCAAAGAAGCCACCCTTTGCCTTGACAGCTTTGCACACTTTTGGCATTTTCTCAACCAGCTTCATGACAAATCTTTTCCAACAGGCTTGAAGGAATTCCCACATATGCTATGGACTTGTTGGCTGCTTTTCCTTTAATCTGCGGTCCAACTCATCTCAAACCATTTCAATTGGGTTGAGGTTGGGTGATTGTGGAGGCCAGGTCATCTGATGCAGCAATCCATCACTCCCCTTCTTGGTCAAATAGCCCTTACACATCCTGGAAGTGTTTTGAGTCATTGTCATGTTGAAAAACAAATGGAAGTCCCACTAAGTGCAAACCAGATGGGATGGTGTATCGCTGCAGAATGCTGTGGTAGCCATGCTGGTTAAGTGTGCCTTGGATTCTAAAGAAATCACTGACAGTGTCACCAGCAAAGCACCATCACACCTCCTCCTCCATGCGTCACGGTGGAAACCACACATGCAGAGATCATCCGTTCACCTACTCTGAATCTCACAAAGACACGGCAGTTGGAACCAAAAATGTCAAATTTGGACTCATCAAACCAAAGGACAGATTTACACTGGTCTAATGTCAATTGCGCGTGTTTCTTGGCCCAAGCACGTCTCTTCTTCTTATTGGTGTACTTTCGTAGTGGTTTCTTTGCAGCAATTCGACCATGAAGTCCTGATTCACGCAGTCTCAAATCAAATCAAAGTGTATTTGTCACGTGCTCCAAATACAACAGGTGTGTAGACCTTACAGTGAAATGCTTACTTACAGGCTCTAACCAATAGTGCAAAAAAAGGTATTAGGTGAACAATAGGTAGGTAAAGAAATAAAACAACAGTAAAAAGACAGGCTATATACAGTAGCGAGGCTATAAAAGTAGTGAGGCTACATACAGACACCGGTTAGTCAGGCTGATTGAGGTAGTATGTACATGTAGATATGGTTAAAGTGACTATGCATATATGATGAACAGAGAGTAGCAGTAGCGTAAAAGAGGGGTTGGCGGGTGATGGGTGGGACACAATGCAGATAGCCCGGTTAGCCAATGTGCGGGAGCACTGGTTGGTCGGTCCAATTGAGGTAGTATGTACATGAACAGTTGATGTTGAGATGTGTCTGTTACTTGAACTCAGTGAAGCATTTATTTGGTCTGCAATCTGAGGTGCAGTTAACTTTAATGAACTTATCCTCTGCAGCAGAGGTAACTCTGGGTCTTCCTTTCCAGTGGCGGTCCTCATGGGAACAAGTTTCATCATGGCGCTTGATGGTTTTTGCGACTGTACTTGAAACTTTAAAAGTAATTGAAATTTTCCAAATTGACTGACCTTCATGTCTTAAAGTAATGATGGACTGTTGTTTCTATTTGTTTTTTTTAGCTGTTCTTTCCATAATATGGACTTGGTCTTTTACCAAATAGGGCTATCTTCTGTATACAACCCCTACCTTGTCACAACAGAACTGATTGGCTCAAACACATTAAGAAGGAAAGAAATTCCACAAATGAACATTTAACAAGGCACACCTGTTCATTGAAATGCATTGCAGGGGACTACCTCATGAAGCTGGTTGAGAGAATGCCAAGAGTGTGCAAAGCTATCACTTTTTTGGTTACTACATGATTCCATATGTGTTATTTCATAGTTTTATTGTCTTCACTATTATTCTACAATATAGAAATATTTATAAAAAAAATCATAACCCTTGAATGAATAGGTGTCCAAACTTTTGACTGGTACTGTATATTGCATGAACATCAATTAAATATTATGTTAGACCTGAAATAAATATGCTATGAACATCATAACAATGGACTTATTTAATTCTTACAACATAAAGGGAATGTCCTGTGCAACCTAACTTAAACATTGTATGAATGTCATCACAAATTAGTATATTTTGCGTTTTGGGAACATATCTCCTGTCATGTCCACACAATGTTACCACAACCTAATGAAATATTCTGGGAAACTTTTAAAGAACAGACAACATTCTGGTAGCGTTCTTTTTGCACCCTAAAAGAAACGTTGTAGAATCACCCGCACAACTGGACAGTTTTTGTGTTTTGGGAACATATCTTTTGTGATGTTCCCAGAATTTTCCCACCAGACTGTTCCCACAACCTAATGAAACATACTGGGAACTTTTAAAGAACAGATTAAATGTGTTATAGGAACGTTCTTGCAACATCTGGCAAATGTTTTCTAGAAACATTTTAGTGAATGTTAGAATATTCGAAGGATATTTCATCTCAAATATTTTTGATAAATAAATAGATTTGATCAAAAATATTCTCTGAATGTTTTTGGGATGTTATCATCCTAATGTTTGATAAAATCCTAACTAGAACTTTATGAGAATCTTAGCTAATGTTCTGGGAATGTTCCCGGTTTGCTGGGATTATTCGTTTTTCTGAGTGACTTGTTAATTTTAGTTGTTCGTTTGACCTGTTGGCCCAATTAATTATATTGTTCTTTTGGTGGTCCCTGCGTGCTCTGGGCATTACTGACTCAAATGAATGAAATTGGTCGAAATAATTGTTATTTTGACCGAACGAGACGAAAAAATCAAGAGTCAGTAAAAAGAACCAGACTTCCCATCACTACTAAATGACCCTGTGCCTTCTCAGCCATGTCTACTCCCTCCCCACTCCTCCCTCTCTCCCCCACCCTGACTCTCCTGCCATGTCTCCCTCTCTGTCTCTGAGCCGACTTGCTCCCCGTTCAATAATGCAGGAGTGCGTTTGTGTGTGAGAGAGCGTTTGTGTATGCACTAGTGGTATGTGTGTGCTGCTGCTATGTATACCAGTATCCCCCTGACTACTAGACACTATGGTATGATGCTGCAGTGTTTATCTCTCTCTGTGTGTGTGTGTGTGTGTGTGTGTGTGTGTGTGTGTGTGTGTGTGTGTGTGTGTGTGTGTACTCTCAGGTAAATTATACCGTGGCTCTCCATGAGATCAGACAGAGGACTAGGGACAGTGGTGTGTGTAAAAGGTTCCATAACCAACAGGCCTACATTACTCTGTGTGTTATGTTTACTGTATGTGTGAGTGTTGTCAGCAGTAAGATTGCTAGCGCAGCACTCTGTTGGGACTGGGGTCTGGTTTCGGGGGTGGAGAGTCAGAGTGGTAGGGGTGGGTTGAGCTGAAGACAACTGGAGAGGACGGTATACAAGGTATTTGAACTGCTGCCAATTATCTGTCCGTCTATCTGTTTGTCCAGCTGTCTAGCTGTTGTTTACTATACTGTAGCTGTCCCTAGAATCCAGATCTCGAACCTCTCCAGCTAGACCTGTGTTTCCCAAACTTGGTCCTCGGGACCCCAAGGGGGGCACGTTTTGGTTTTTGCTCTAACACTACACGGGGTGATTTTAAAATGATCAACGCTTCATCATTAATTTATTATTTCTTTCTTCCTTGGACACTGTGTTAACAAACCACCAAACGAGCTTCAATGCCATACAACACTCCTTCCATGGCCTTCTCTTAAATGCTAGTAAAACTAAATGCATGCTCTTCAACCGATTGCTGCCCGCCTAGCATCACTACTCTGGACGGTTCTGACTTAGTGTCACGATCGTTATAATGAGTGGATCAAGATGCAGCGTGGTATGGTTCCATCCTCTTTATTTTGAAGTGAAACTCAAAGAAAACAATAAAGCGCAAAACGAAATGTGAAGCTAATGTAGTGCTCGCAGGCAACTATACATAGACAAGATCCCACAAAGCACAATGGGGAAATGGCTGCCTAAATATGATCCCCAATCAGAGACAACGATAAACAGCTGCATCTGATTGGGAACCATACCAGGCCAACATAGATAATTAGTCACCTAGATAACCCACCCTAGTCACACCCCGACATAACCAACATAGAGAATAAAAAGCTCTCTATGGTCAGGGCGTGACATCACCCCCCCAAAGGTGCGGACTCCGACCGCAAAACCTGACTCAATAGCGGAGGGTCCATGTGGGCATCTACAGTCGGGGGCGGCTCCGGTGTGGGGTGAAGTACCCACTCCGCTCGCAGATACGTCATCTTGTGCGGGGATCGTCGCTGGAAGCTCCGGACCGTGGATCAAAACTATAGTTTTGGCAAGTCAGTTAGGACATCTACTTTGTGCATGACACAAGTAATTTTTCCAGCAATTGTTTACAAACAGATTATTTCACTTATAATTCACTGTATCACAATTCCAGTGGGTCAGAAGTTTACCTACACTAAGTTGACGGTGCCTTAAACAGCTTGGAAAATTCCAGAAAATGATGTCATGGCTTTAGAAGCTTCTGTAGGCTAATTGACATCATTTGAGTCAATTGGAGGTATACCTGTGGATGTATTTCAAGGCCTACCTTCAAACCCAGTGGCTGTTTGCTTGACATCATGGGAAAATCAAAAGAAATCAGCCAAAACCTCAGAAAAATAAATTGTAGCCTTCCACAAGTCTGGTTCATCCTTGGGAGCAATTTCCAAGTGCCTGAAGGTACCCCGTTCATCTGTACAAACAATAGTACGTAAGTTTAAACACCATGGGACCACGCAGCCGTCATACCACTCAGGAAGGAGACGTGTTCTGTCTCCTAGAGATGAACGTACTTTGATGCGAAAAGTGCAAATCAATCCCAGAACAACAGCAAAGGACCTTGTGAATATGCTGGAGGAAACAGGTACAAAAGTATCTATAGCCACAGTAAAACAAGTCCTCTATCGACATAACCTGAAAGGCTGCTCAGCAAGGAAGAAGCCACTGCTCCAAACCCGCCATAAAAAAGCCAGACCACGGTTTGCAACTGCACATGGGGACAAAGATCGTACTTTTTGGAGAAATGTTCTCTGGTCTGATGAAACAAAAATACAACTGTTTGGCCATAATGAACATCGTTATGTTTGGAGGAAAAAGGAGGAGGCTTACAAGCTGAAGAACACCATCCCAACCATGAAACACGGGGGTGACAGCATCATGTTTTGGGGGTGCTTTTCTGCAGGAGGGACTGGTGCACTTCACAAAATAGATGGCATCATGAGGTAGGAAAAGTATGTGGATGTATTGAAGCAACATCTCAAGACATCAGTCAGGAAGTTAACCAGCCTTAATTAAAACCCACCTATGTAATATACCACATCTTCGGTCAGAAATGGATAACACAGACTTAGACACACACGCATACACACGTGCACACACACACGCACACGCAGATTCACCTTTGAGTTTGTGTTCTGTTGAAGAATGTGTGTGTAGCAGCCCACATATCTTGTGTGTGTGCATGTGTCGCAGCCAGTGCTTGTCATCAGTTCTTCTTCATGGTAATGTTGACAGAAAGCCTGTCGTCCCCACTCAAGCGCTCCTCTTTGATCCTGAAGTGGTGGAAAAGTTGTTTTCCGTCATCCAAGCCAATTGTTTGTTTCTCTTCTTTCCCTTCTCCCTCCCTGTCTGTCTGTCTGTCTGTCTGTCTGTCTGTCTGTCTGTCTGTCTGTCTGTCTGTCTGTCTGTCTGTCTGTCTGTCTGTCTGTCTGTCTGTCTGTCTGTCTGTCTGTCTGTCTGTCTGTGAAGTGTTGACAGAGAGAGAACTCCTCTCCTTTGCCTCTGTATGCAGATGTTTAATGGTGTGTGTGTGTGCTCACACAACACTGAGTGTGTGTATGTGCATTAGTATGTGTGTGTGTGCATTAGTGTGTGTGTGTACGTTTTCACCATGTTCATTAGCCGCTTGTGTTTGGCTTCTGTTCACACACCTTGTCAAGACAGCCTGTCTTCCTCAGCTTTCTCATTGTAGCTTCTTTTTCACCTGACAGGGCTCTCAGGGGCTGCCTGTCAGTTTGAGAAGACACTGTCACTCGTCTTTGGTGTGTAATATTGTGGTAGTCCATGTATTGTGTCTTGAGGTCAAGGTGACTGTGGCTGTTGTGTGGTTATTGTTGTTGTGCTTACTGTTTAGGTCAATAGGTTAATGTACGGTAAGGATTGACATGGGTAAGCAGGATCCCTGGACTGTCCCGGGAACAAATAAAAATGACAAGATTCGTAAAATGATTTTCCATTTTCTCCCAATGTCGACACTAATTAAATTCCACAAAATACACAACATGCGCGGGAGCAGATTTAGCAAAAAATAAAAGAGCACATTGTCCGAAACAGATTGTCGCATGGAAGCCTTTAGCCTAGCATGTTTACTCCACACAGAGTCGCCATAGATTCAAAGCACATGCATAATTGACACTGCCGGGACTGCACACGTGACCCGAATGCAGTTAAAAAAACAGTGTTTTCCATTAACGCCGGCTGTCGGCTAATCAGACGGTTACAAACTCATTTTCTGCCAGCTACATTTTCCACTTCATATTAACTAGGCTACTTTTCATTTAAAAGTTTAAATTAGCTAGTCCGTCAAGCCCTCTCCCGCTAGAATGAATGATTTGTACAGTATATGTCTGTGTGGGTGTGTGTGTGTGGGTGTGTATATGAGTGAGTGCATGTGTACTAAGGTGTGGAGAATCAGATCAGGTGGTCAGTCCAGTTCAAGTGTTCAGCAGTCTGATGGTTTGTAGATAGAAACTGTCTCTGAACCTGTTGGTATCAGACCTCATGTTCCGATACCGTCTGTCCAACGGTAAGGGAGAGAACAGCTTGTGGCTGGGGTGGTGCGTGGGATCCTTGATGATGCTGCATGCCTTCCTCAGGAACCATTTCGACTAGATGTCCTGGATGGGTGAGAGCACGGTCCCAGTGATGTACCGGGCTGTCTTCACCACCCGCTGGAGAGCCTTGCGGTTGTGGACGGAGAAATTCCCATACTAGGCCATGATGCAACCAGTCAAGACGCTTTCGATGGTGCAGCAGTTGTATTTGGAGAGGACCCGGGGTGCCATGCCGAATTTCTTCAGCCGCCTTAGGAAGTAGGGATGCTGTTGTGCCCTCAAGCGTGGTGGTGTGGACACAGAGGAACTTAAAACTTGTGACTGTCTTAGAGGTCGACCGATTAATCGGAATGGCCGATTTAATTAGGGCCAATTTCAAGTTTTCATAACAACATAACATAACAAACAACAGCATTTTTGGACACCGATCATGGCCGATTACATTGCACTCCACGAGGAGACTGCGTGGCAGGCTGACTACCTGTTATGCGAGTGCAGCAAGGAGCCAAGGTAAGGTGCTAGCTAGCATTAAACGTATCTTATCAATCTTATCAATCTTAACATAATCACTAGTTAACTACACATGGTTGATGATATTACTAGTTTATCTAGCTTGTCCTGCGTTGCATATAATCGATGCGGTGCCTGTTAATTTATCATTGAATCATAGCCTACTTTGACAAACGGGTGATTTAATAAGCGAATTCGCGAAAAAAGCATTGTCGTTGCACCAATGTGTACCTAACCATAAACATCAACGTCTTTCGTAAAATCAATACACAAGTATATATTTTTAAACCTGCATATTTAGTTAATATTGCCTGCTAACATGAATTTCTTTTAACTTGGGAAATTGTATCACTTCTCTTGCGTTCTGTGCAACAGAGTCAGGGTATATGCAGCAGTTTGGGCCGCCTGGCTCGTTGCGAACTGTGTGAAGACTATTTGTTCCTAACAAAGACAGTCAACTTCGCCGAACGGGGAATGATTTAACAAAAGCGCATTTGCGAAAAAAGCACAATCGTTGCACGAATGTACCTAACCATAAACATCAATGCCTTTCTTAAAATCAATACACAGAAGTATATTTTTTTAAACCTGCATATTTAGTTTAAAGAAATCCAGGTTAGCAGGCAATATTAAACTAGGGAAATTGTGTCACTTCTCTTGCGTTAATTGCACGCAGAGTCAGGGTATCTGCAACAGTTTGGTCCGCCTGGCTCGTTGCGAACTAATTTGCCAGAATTTTACATAATTATGACATAACATTGAAGGTTGTGCAATGTAACAGGAATATTTAGACTTATGGATGCCACCCGTTAGATAAAATACGGAACGGTTCCGTATTTCATTGAAATAATAAACGTTTTGTTTTCGAAATGATAGTTTCCCGGATTTAACCATATTAATGACCTAAGGCTCGTATTTCTGTGTGTTATTATGTTATAATTAACTATATGATTTGATATTTGATAGAGCAGTCTGACTGAGCGGTGGTAGGCAGCAGCATGCTCGTAAGCATTCATTCAAACAGCACTTTAGTGCGTTTGCCAGCAGCTCTTCGCTGTGCTTCAAGCATTGAGCTGTTTATGACTTCAAGCCTATCAACTTCTGAGATTAGGCTGGTGTAACCGATGTGAAATGGCTAGCTAGTTAGCGGGGTGCGCGCTAATAGCGTTTCAATCGGTGACGTCACTCGCTCTGAGACCTTGAAGTAGTTGTTCCCCTTGCTCTGCAAGGGCCGCGGCTTTTGTATAGCGATGGGTAACGATGCTTCGAGGGTGGCTGTTGTCGATGTGTTCCTGGTTCGAGCCCAGGTTGGGGCGAGGAGAGGGACGGAAGCTATACTGTTACACTGGCTATACAAAAGTGCCTATAGGAACATCCAATAGTCAGAGGGATATGAAATACAAATGGTGTAGAGAGAAATAGTCCTATAATTCCTATAACTACAACCTAAAACTTCTTACCTGGGAATATTGAAGACTCATGTTAAAAGGAACCACCAGCTTTCATATGTTCTCATGTTCTGAGCAAGGAACTTAAACGTTAGCTTTTTTACATGGCACATATTGCACTTTTAATTTCTTCTCCAACACTTTGTTTTTGCATTATTTAAACCAAATTGAACATGTTTCATTATTTATTTGTGGCTAAATTGATTTTATTGATGTATTATGTTAAGTTAAAATAAAAGTGTTCATTCAGTATTGTTGTAATTGTCATTATTACAAATAAATAAATCGTCCGATTAATCGGTATCGGCTTTTTTTGGCCGTCCAATAATCGGTATCAGTATCGGCGTTGAAAAATCATAATCGGTCGACCTCTACTCTGTCTACTACAGTCTGTTTGATGTGGATAGGGGCATGTTCCCTCCTCTGCTTCCTGAAGTCAACAGTCAACTCCTTAGTTTTTCTGATGTTGAGGGAGAGGTTGTTGTCATGACACCACAATGCCAGTTCCCTTACCTCCTCCCTATATGCTGACTCGTCGTTGTTGGTTATCAGACCTACAACCGCGGTGTCGTCAGCAAACTTGATGATGGGGTTGCTGTTATGCAAAGCCACACAGTCGTGGGTGAACAGGGAGTATAGCAGAGGACTGAGGACACACCTCTGGAGGGCCCATGTGTTAAGAGTCAGTGCGTTGCCAATCCTTACAGCCTGTGGTCTTTCCATCAGGAAGTCCAAGATCCAGTTGCAGAGGATGGTGTCCAGACCCAGGACTCTGAGCTTCGTGTCGAGCTTGGAGGGAACGATAGTGTTGAATGCTGAACTGTAGTTAATGAACAGCATTTTCACATAGGTGTTCCTCTTGTCTAGATGTGTTACGGCCATGTGAATAGCGATATAAATGGCATCTTCCGTGGATCTGTTGGAGCAGCAGTAGGCAAAGTGGGGTGGGTCCAGTGTGCTTGGCATGCTGGTCTTGATGTGGGCCATGACCGGCCTCTCGAAGCGCTTCATGATGACCAAGGTGAGCTTGACAGGGCGATAGTCGTTTGGGCATGTCACCTTGTTTTTCTTGAGCACTGGGATAATAGTGGTCTCCATAAAGCAGGTGGGGACTACAGCCTGGGACAGGTTGAAGATGTCAGAGAGGACACCCACCAGCTGGTCAGAACACACTCTGAGGACACAGCCAGGGATGCCATCTGGGCCGGCGGCTTTTTGAGTATTCACTCTTTTGAGAGTTTTTCCTCAAGTCATCCTCGGAGAGCGAAAGCACCTGGTCGACCGGAGCAGCGAGTGTCCTCCTGAATGGCTCAGTATTGTCTGCCTCGAAGCGAGCGGAGAATGTGTTAAGCTCGTCTGGGAGGGAGGCTTCGGTGGGCAGTCTGTAATCCTTGCCACATGCAATGCGAGTCTGAGTTGTGGAACGTCAAGTTTCAAGTTTGAGTCTGTATTGTCTTTCTGCGTCCCTAATGGATTTGCGGAGCTCGTACCTGCTGGCCTTGTATGCGTCGTGCACCACTGAATCAACAGGGTTCGTTCTGTAGACATTGAATGCTGCAGTACGGGCTCTCAGCATTGTACGGATATCTCTGTTCGTCCAGGGTTCTTGGTTGGGGTATGTCCGGATTGTTATTGTGGGTACAACATCATTAACACATTGCCTATTGAAGGCTGTGACTGACAATGTATATTCCTCAATTTTGATGAATGAGTCCTGGGTGGATGAATTTTTGAACATATTCCAATCAGTATTCTCGAAACAATGCTTCAGCATTAAGTCTGCCTTCTCTGTCCAGCACCTCACTATTCTCTCACTATTCTGTGTTGGTGGCTCCCTCTTGAGTTGCTGCTTGTAAGCGGGGAATAGGAAAAGAGAGACGTGATCTGTTTGGCTGAGGTGGGGGTGGGGGATAGTTTTGTACGCGTCTTGGATGTTTGTGTTTACATGGTCATGCGCACTAGATCCTCTTGTGGGGCAGGATACATGTTGGTGATATTTTGGGAACATTTGTTTTCGACGGGCTTGGTTAAAGTCACCCACCACAATAAAGATGCTGACCTGGCAGAATGTTATCATCATTATTTTCATCAATCCAGTGGGTATTTGTTTTGCAAACTCTACCGTCACATGAGCTACAAAAACACCGCGAAACAACAGCCTCTTGCTAGGTGCGCATTTGAATTAAAGGGTAACTACACCCAAAAATGTAAATGTCTCAGATTTTTCCCGGACACCAAAAGTGGTTTCCTGTTGTGTTTTAAGCATTATTGTGGACTTACAACATCCTTTTTATTTGGTCTATTGCAACGTGTGATTTTGAGAGTAAAAACCTGTAAAAACTGGGAAAGACAGACACCTGGAAAAACAAAACGTTTCATTTATTTTTCAAGATAATGTGGACTATTTACTTCATTTTTTCAGTTTTAATAAAATACATCATTTGAAGAACAAACGTCATTGTGGCAACTCATATCTTGCAGTGAAACTGTAAATAACCTCAAGAGCTGACAGGTTTAATGTGGAAAAAGGTTTAATGTTGTCTTACATAGAAAATAGTCCTGATCATATAGGCCTAGACCTATACAATATCCAAAACAACTAACAATACACTGAATTCATCCCTCTTCAGTAATTCCATTTGTAAAGTCATGTCTTTCTACACAATGCCACAACTAATTCCAATCTGGGAGGTTAATTCTGTGAAGTACTCAATGTGTTTCAGATGTGGTCAATGTATCAGAGACCACCAAAACAGAGCTCGTTCAGCAAGAAAAAGGGTTTGCCTAGCTGGCTACTTTTTTAAAATGTATCTGCCAATTCTATGTACACTGTACAGAGTGTAATACACCCTACAGGAAACCCCTACAGTAAAAAATGATGCATGCCTCTTTGAGCTGTCATTGTGACTTTTCAGACAGTCACACATTGATAGGCCTAGGCACAATTCACTACAATGGCGTCTCTAACAATACACAGAGGTATAGGGGAACATGCAATCTTCCCCTGGCCTAGAGCCTAGGCTACTATCCAGTCCCAATCCCAGTGAAACCCAAAATCCTGACTCCTGTCTCGCATGAAAATCCCTAACTTTATCCCTCTCGTCAAAGCACCACTATAACATTTCCTCTGCTTCTCTGGACTGTCTCGTACTTGCTGCCCATATGAGAGCTTCGGGAGAGAATGTGAGATCAACAAACGGAAAGAGTAGATATGGATATTTTGTTAAACTGAGTTGGTCCACGTTAAGATACCTTGCTATTTAAACCATTTCCACTCTTCATCTCCCTGTTATTCATGAGCACTGATCTGCTGTCTGTATAATCATAAACTTGATTTAGCCAAATGTAGGAGATATGTCGTTCATTGAAAGAGGTTACATATCTAGCAAGCTTAGTAACTTTCATCATTTGACTTTTGTTCGCCAAGCCGACAAGGTGGCGCAGCCAAACCGACAAGGTGGCGCAGCCAAACCGACAAGGTGGCGCAGCTCCCCTCTTATTTGGAGAGAACCCTGACATAGTGACAATATCTTGGTTTCAAACGCTTTAAATGGACACTTCCGAATTTTGCGGTATTTTCCCGGACTCTCAGGATAAATAGGAATTATTTCCGGTTCTGAAACTTGGTAGATTTTGGGGAAATATTCATCCCTAATGTAAGGGCACAAGGCGAGACCCAGATGCAGACACAGGAGGCAGATGGTTAGAGTCCAATATGTTTATTAACAATCCAAAAGGGGTAGGCAAGAGAATGGTCGTGGACGGGCAAAAGATCAAAACCAGTCCAAAGGCACAGAATGGAAGGCAGGCTCGAGGTCAGGGCAGGCAGGAATGGAAGACAGGCTCGAGGTCAGGCAGGAATGGTCAGGCAGGCTCGAGGTCAGGTCAGGCAGGAATGGTCAGGCAGGCTCGAGGTCAGGTCAGGCAGAATGGTCAGGCAGGCTCGAGGTCAGGCAGGAATGGTCAGGCAGGCTCGAGGTCAGGTCAGGCAGAATGGTCAGGCAGGCTCGAGGTCAGGCAGGAATGGTCAGGCAGGCTCGAGGTCAGGTCAGGCAGGAATGGTCAGGCAGGCTCGAGGTCAGGTCAGGCAGAATGGTCAGGCAGGCGGCTCGAGGTCAGGCAGGAATGGTCAGGCAGGCTCGAGGTCAGGTCAGGCAGGAATGGTCAGGCAGGCTCGAGGTCAGGTCAGGCAGGAATGGTCAGGCAGGCTCGGTCAGGTCAGGCAGAATGGTCAGGCAGGCTCGAGGTCAGGCAGGAATGGTCAGGCAGGCTCGAGGTCAGGTCAGGCAGAATGGTCAGGCAGGCTCGAGGTCAGGTCAGGCAGAATGGTCAGGCAGGCTCGAGGTCAGGTCAGGCAGAATGGTCAGGCAGGCTCGAGGTCAGGTCAGGCAGAATGGTCAGGCAGGCTCGAGGTCAGGTCAGGCAGAATGGTCAGGCAGGCTCGAGGTCAGGCAGGAATGGTCAGGCAGGCTCGAGGTCAGGTCAGGCAGGAATGGTCAGGCAGGCTCGAGGTCAGGTCAGGCAGGAATGGTCAGGCAGGCTCGAGGTCAGGTCAGGCAGGAATGGTCAGGCAGGCTCGAGGTCAGGTCAGGCAGAATGGTCAGGCAGGCTCGAGGTCAGGTCAGGCAGAATGGTCAGGCAGGCTCGAGGTCAGGTCAGGCAGAATGGTCAGGCAGGCTCGAGGTCAGGCAGGAATGGTCAGGCAGGCTCGAGGTCAGGCAGGAATGGTCAGGCAGGCTCGAGGTCAGGTCAGGCAGAATGGTCAGGCAGGCTCGAGGTCAGGTCAGGCAGAATGGTCAGGCAGGCTCGAGGTCAGGTCAGGCAGAATGGTCAGGCAGGCTCGAGGTCAGGCAGGAATGGTCAGGCAGGCTCGAGGTCAGGTCAGGCAGGCTCGAGGTCAGGTCAGGCTCGAGGTCAGGGCAGACAGGAATGGTCAGGCAGGCTCGAGGTCAGGCAGGCTCGAGGTCAGGGCAGACAGGAATGGTCAGGCAGGCTCGAGGTCAGGTCAGGCAGGAATGGTCAGGCAGGCTCGGTCAGGTCAGGCAGAATGGTCAGGCAGGCTCGAGGTCAGGCAGGAATGGTCAGGCAGGCTCGAGGTCAGGTCAGGCAGGAATGGTCAGGCAGGCTCGAGGTCAGGTCAGGCAGGAATGGTCAGGCAGGCTCGAGGTCAGGCAGGAATGGTCAGGCAGGCTCGAGGTCAGGTCAGGCAGGAATGGTCAGGCAGGCTCGAGGTCAGGTCAGGCAGAATGGTCAGGCAGAATGGTCAGGCAGGCTCGAGGTCAGGTCAGGCAGAATGGTCAGGCAGAATGGTCAGGCAGGCTCGAGGTCAGGCAGGAATGGTCAGGCAGGCTCGAGGTCAGGCAGGAATGGTCAGGCAGGCTCGAGGTCAGGCAGGAATGGTCAGGCAGAATGGTCAGGCAGGCTCGAGGTCAGGCAGGAATGGTCAGGCAGGCTCGAGGTCAGGCAGGCTCGAGGTCAGGCAGGCTCGAGGTCAGGTCAGGCAGGCTCGAGGTCAGGTCAGGCAGGCTCGAGGTCAGGTCAGGCAGGAATGGTCAGGCAGGCTCGAGGTCAGGTCAGGCAGAATGGTCAGGCAGGCTCGAGGTCAGGCAGAATGGTCAGGCAGGCTCGAGGTCAGGCAGGAATGGTCAGGCAGAATGGTCAGGCAGGCTCGAGGTCAGGCAGGAATGGTCAGGCAGGCTCGAGGTCAGGCAGGCTCGAGGTCAGGCAGGCTCGAGGTCAGGTCAGGCAGGCTCGAGGTCAGGCAGGCTCGAGGTCAGGTCAGGCAGGAATGTTCAGGCAGGTTCGAGGTCAGGGCAGACAGGAATGGTCAGGCAGGCTCGAGGTCAGGCAGGCTCGAGGTCAGGCAGGCCTGAGGTCAGGGCAGGCAGAATGGTCAGGCAGGAATGGTCAGGCAGGCTCGAGGTCAGGCCGGAATGAGTCCAGAAAACATGCAAAGGTCAAAACCTTGAGGACTAGTAGAAGAGAATAGAAAAGTAGGAGCGCGGGAAAAACACGCTGGTTGACTTGAACATACAAGACAAACTGGCACAGAGAGACAGGAAACACAGGGATAAATACCCCAGGGAAAATAAGTGACACCTGGAGGGGGTGGAGACAATCACAAGGACAGGTGAAACAGATCAAGGTGCAACAGCCTCTCAAGGGTTCAGAAGAGGCTAGTATTGTGTGTGTGTGTGTGTGTGTGTTATTGCTGTGTGTGCTTGGTTTTGTGGTCAATGTGAAGGTGACCGTGTGGTCTATCTCTCTTGGGTTCAACAGTTTATTATTATTGTGTGTGTGTGTGTGTGTGTGTGTGTGTGTGTGTGTGTGTGTGTGTGTGTGTGTGTGTGTGTGTGTGTGTGTGTGTGTGTGTGTGTGTGTGTGTGTGTGTGTGTTATATTGTGAAGGTGACTCCAGGCTTCTGTGACGTCTAAGCTGTTCCTCTGGATCGTTTCCAGCCCCTCCCCCAGCCAATCAGAGAACAGGATTTAATATCACAGCCAAAATAGGGCCCATGCCACCCACACACACACAGACACACACACACACACACACACACACACACACACACACACACACCCTTGTCTTCTATGGGAGTGCATATTCGCCCATCGCCAATTGGGCACCTTCAAGTAATGGAAGACTTGGCTGAGCAACTGTCATTCTTTCTTCTCTCTTTTCCCTCCCTCCTTAACTCCCCTTTCCCTCTCTCCTCCCTCGTCTGCCTGTCCGTTATCCTTCCCTCCCAACCCATCGTTCCTCTCTCTTTATTTTTCCCTCGACTGACTTTCCTCCATCACTCTACTTCATCTTTATTTTTCTCTCTCTCCCTGCCCTCCTACCTATTCTCCTCTCTCTCTTTCTCTCCCTCCCTCGCTCTACTCCTCTCCCTCTCTCTCTGATGAAAGCTGCTTGGCTGACAACTCGTTTCATGCACCACTAATTACTGATGAAATGCTGCCCTCCCTGTCATACTGCTCTCTCTCCCTCTCTCTCTCTGTCCCGCTCTCGCTCTCTCTCTCGCTCTCTCTCTCTCTCGCTCTCTCTCTCTCGCTCTCTCTCGCTCTCTCTCGCTCGCTCTCTCTCGCTCTCTCTCGCTCTCTCTCGCTCTCTCTCGCTCTCTCTCGCTCTCTCTCGCTCTCTCTCTCTGCCTCTCTTACTATCTCTCTCTTCCTTTTCATTCAGTTCTGCTGCTACAGTCCCTTTCTCCCTTTCTCCCTCCCTTCATCGTTCTCTCTCTGTTCCTCCCCTTCTCTCTCCCTCTCTGAGCTCTATTGACTCTGATCACTGAAAAAGGCTGATTCCAATCTTCACACTGAAGAGCTGTGTGTGTGTGTGTGCCCCTGCATGCATGTGTGTCTGCAAGAGAGCAAGCAAAGGTGATACCTTATTATCAGACAGGGGCATTCATCTATCCTCCAAGTAGTAGGGAAAATGTTACTCCCACTCTCCCACACACAGAGACACTCTCTCTCACACAATCTCTCACACACACAGACTGACATCTGAAAGGCCTAAATGTCTGCCCTGTGGCACCCTGTGTGATCGATCAGTACATTTACGGGGCCTGGCAGCCGAGATGGGAGCCTTGATGTGATCAATAAATGTCTGAAAAGCCGGGATGACACACACACAGGAGGACAAAGGGGTCAAATCTTAGACAAAAGGACCGTGTGACTGTATAAGCAGCAGAGAGAGAGAACGAGAGGGGGAGAGAGAGAGAACGAGAGGGGGAGAGAGAGAGAACGAGAGGGGGAGAGAGAGAGAACGAGAGGGAGAGAGAGAGAACGAGAGGGGGAGAGAGAGAGAGAGAGCGAGAGGGGGAGAGAGAGAGAGAGAGCGACAGGGTTAGGTCGGTGGGAGAGAGAGAGAGAGAGCGAGAGGGGGAGAGAGAGAGAGAGAGCGAGAGGGGGAGAGAGAGAGCAAGAGGGGGGGAGAGAGAGCAAGAGGGGGGGAGAGAGAGAGGGGGGAGGGAGAGAGAGAGAGGGGGAGAGAGAGCTAACAAGAGGGGGGAGGGATAGAGAGAGGGGGGAGGGAGGGAGAGCGAGAGAGTGGGGGAAGAGAGAGTGGGGGAGAGAGGATAAGGGTGAATGAGGACCAGATAGAAACAGAGGAGAGAACAGAGGGCCTGTGTAGGCGTTGGAGACAGAAGAGAGGGGAAAAGGAGAATAAATAAAGGACAGACTGATGGAGGGAATAGAGGGAATCTGGGTCTTTAATGTCTGTCCCATGGGCTTGTTTCACAGTTCTGGGCTGGAGGGATAGGTGGATGGAGCTATAGGAGAGGCGTATATGCTGTTTATTTTATCCTCCTCCAAACATGTTTGGCAGAACAAATTTGTATTAATGTCACCGGGCACTGTGTTCATATGGATATCTGTCGGGTAGTGTTCATATGGATATCTGTCGGGTAGTGTTCATATGGATATCTGTCGGGTAGTGTTCATATGGATATCTGTCGGGTAGTGTTCATATGGATATCTGTCGGGTAGTGTTCATAGTTTGATGTATGTTGCTATGGACTGCATGCAAACAAGCTTGCTGGCAAATGTCCAATGCTCTGTCCAGCATACATAGACCATAGAGTTCACTCACTCTCTCTCTATCCTAAAGGACTACAGTAGAGTTGGTCTATCTGGCTCTGGACTGCTACTCTCCTAAGCTGTAGTTGGTGTGTGTGTGTGTGTGTGTGTGTGTGTGTGTGTGTGTGTGTGTGTGTGTGTGTGTGTGTGTGTGTGTGTGTGTGTGTGTGTGTGTGTGTGTGTGTGTGTGTGTGTGTGTGTGTGTGTGTGTGTGTGAGAATTTGTTCTAAATGCAACAGCTCAGCGTAATAGTCCAGGATTTCCAGGAGCTTCGGAGAGTTGGAATAGTTAGGTAATTACACAAGCACATGCTCGACACACAGACAGACACACACCAGTGGCCAAGCTCAGTTTCGCGGGGCCCCCTGCAAGGTCTGAGCAAGCCCCCCCCCCAGCCCCCCAAACAATTTTTTGTGAGAAATTGTTATAGCTAATCTCAAGCTATTTTACACATTTTGCTGTGAGTCTAAGAGAAAATGTTGCAATTTTAAAGTGAATTTCCTGTATTTCCCCCCCAAAAATGTATGGCTTATGACATGTTCATATATTATCTGGAGGGCCCGACCTCCAGGAGTTTTACGCAGGGAGTTAGGGGCCCCCATAGCTCGTGGGACCCCCGCAGGGTTGTGTGATACGCCAGTGACACACACACCCACCCTTCTTGCTTCCGACTCCCACGACTGCAGTGGAGTGAGAACAATCCTTTACACTACCGTTCAAAAGTTTGGGGTCACTTAGAAATATCCTTGTTTTTGAAAGAAAAGCACATATTTTGTCCATTAAAATAACATTAAATTAATCAGAAATACAGTGTAGACATTGTTAATGGTGTAAATGACTATTGTAGCTTTAAACGGCAGATTTTTAAAATGGAATATCTACATAGGCCTACAGAGGCCCATTATCAGCAACCATCACTCCTGTGTTCCAATGGCACGTTGTGTTAGCTAATCCAAGTTTATCATTTTAAAAGGCTAATTTATCATTAGAAAACCCTTTTGCAATTATGTTAGCACAGCTGAAGACTGTTATTCTGATTAAAGAAGCAATAAAACTGGCCTTTAGACTAGTTGAGTATCTGGAGCATCAGCATTTGTGGGTTCGATTACAGGCTCAAAATGGCCAGAAACAAAGTACTTTCTTCTGAAACTCGTTCTGTTTAATGAAGGCTGTTCCATGCGAGAAATTTCCAAGAAACTGAAGATCTCGTACAACGCTGTGTACTACTCCCTTCACAGAACAGCGCAAACTGGATCTAACCAAAATAGAAAGAGGAGTGGGAGGCCCTAGTGCGCAACTGAGCAAGAGGTCAAGTACATTAGAGTGTCTAGTTTGAGAAACAGACGCCTCACAAGTCCTCAAGTGGCAGCTTCATTAAATAGTACCAGCAAAACACCAGTCTCAACGTCAACAGTGAAGAGGCGACTTCGGGATGCTGGCCTTCTAGGCAGAGTTCCTCTGTCCAGTGTCTGTGTTCTTTTGCCCATCTTAAACTTTTCTTTTTATTGGCCATTCTTAGATGTGGCTTTTTCTTTGCAACTCTGCCTAGAAGGCCAGCGTCCTGGAGTCGCCTCTTCACTGTTGACGTTGAGACGGGTGTACGAGAGCTTCAGTTTCTTGGCAATTTCTCACATGGAATAGCCTTCTTTTCTCAGAACAAGAATAGACTGATGATGTTTCAGAAGAAAGTCCGTTGTTTCTGGCCATTTTGAGCCTGTAATCAAACCCACAAATGCTGATGCTCCAGATACTCAACTAGTCTAAAGAAGGCCAGTTTTATTGCTTCTTTAATCAGAATAACAGTCTTCAGCTGTGCTAACATATTTGCAAAAGGGTTTTCTAATGATCAGTTAGTCTTTTAAAATGATAAACTTGGATTAGCTAACACAACGTGCCATTGGAACACAGGAGTGGTGGTTGCTGATAAATGGGCCTCTGTACGCCTATGTAGATATTCCATAAAAAATCTGCAGTTTCCAGCTACAATAGTCATTTACAACATTAACAATGTCTACACTGTATTTCGGATCAATTTGATATTATTTGAATGGACCAAAAATGAGCTTTTCTTTCAAAAACAAGAACATTTCTAAGTGCCCCCAAACTTTTGAACAGTCGTGTACATCCTCTTAAACACTGTGATTATGTGGTTTTATGAGAAAGCCTTTCTTTTTCTCCGTTTCTAAGTACCATAGACTCTCCGGATTCCATTCATCAGCCGGCGAAATGAGTAATTATGGACTTGGAGCCAGAGTTAGTTTCTCTCTGCAGGAAAAGCACTTAACCTCAGGTCCACATTTGTAACCACTAAGCCATTATACAACCCCTCATCAATACTACACCATGTATACTACAGTTGTATAATGCTTGATAGAGCAGCTGCTTCTTTGGGTCCATCTATCATATTCATGATCGACGCCCATAGCTACTGTTGGAGAGCTGCTGTGTGCTAATGACTGCTAGCGAGCAACGTTAACACTGACGTAAATAGAAATGATTAGCATCAATGGCTACAGCTGGGCTTGATATGGGCTTGATATGCTTCTTTTATCTGGTGTGTGTGTGCGTGTGTGTGTGTGTGCATGTGTCTCTGTGTGATGCGTGTTCTGCGCTAATGACGTTGGACGGTGCTGGTGTTTTATGAGATGGTCTTCCCTACAGCTTTTTACATTTCAGTCATTTAGCAGACACGCTTCTCCAGAGAGACTTACAGCAGTAATTAGGGTTAAGTTCCTTGCTCAAGGGCACGCCGGCAGATGGTGCACCTAGTCGGCTCAGGGATTTGAACCAGCGACCTTTTCGGTTACTGGCCCGATGCTCTTAGTTGCTAGGCTACATGCCGTTTTGGCATGCTGTGTGTGTGTGTGTGTGTGTGTGTGTGTGTGTGTGTGTGTGTGTGTGTGTGTGCACACGCGTGCGTGTACTTGTGTGTGTGTGTTTTGGCATGGGATACATTATGAACGTGGATTAGCTGTAGCAGCCTTGTTTGCCTCAGTTTGAGAGACACAGTATTATGGTGTAATGTAAGGGTGATTACCATTCACATGTGGACTGATGGGATTCTCCATTCATTACACAGTTAGCCATAGGGATTGGGCTTCCAGTGCTACAACACACCGCAGGACTCATCACAATGACTTTGGGTGTGTCACCCAGTAACGTTTTACCGAGACTGAGGAGAGGGCTCCAGATAGCTATACTTTACCCTGCTTCTCTCTACCGCTCTTCTCCCTCTATCTTTCAATTTCATTCCCTCTCTATCTCTTCCGCTCTAGCACCGTTATTTGCAACAGGTAGAGAGCCTTTCCCTCTCGTTCTCTTCTCCTTTCATTCTCTCCTCCAGCGCTCCCATACCCCGTCTCGGTCTCTTCAGGTTGGGACTTGTTAATATTCAGCCACGATAGTAAGAGGAATGAATGATGCATATGCACTCTTTCCTCCACCCTGTGATTGGCACGCGCTTTTATCAGCACATTCTCATTATTCTGTTATTTTGTTTATTCCGTGATGCATGTTCCACAGAGCCGTGTGTGACAGAGTCAGATTGTTAACGCCACCGTTGTCCCTGGTAATGGCACACAACTACACGCAGGGACGTGCATGCAGATGCCCATGCAAGCAGGCAGGCAGACAGGCTGGTAGGCAGACAGGCCAGTAGGCAGATAGACAGGCCAGCAGACAAGAAAGCAGGCAAGCAGTCAGACATGCAGACAAGCATGCTGGCCAGTAGGCAGGCAGGTATGCATACAGGCAGGTACACATGCACGCACACACACAAAACACACACACAGACAACAATTACCAGAAAGGACAAATCGTTGGAAATACCAAGGTGAGACAGAGTGGTTCATAACTCATCGTTATTCTGTTTGGTTATCAGAACACAACAATTATTCCACTCTTCTCCGTCTAAATTCTGTTACCACAGCCCCCAAGGCCAATGCTATCACTATTCTGCATCCCATAATGATAGCTGGAGGCCCTGTCACTCATCCTGTTCTCACTAAGCAGAGCCCCTCCCACTGAGAGACACACAGCACACACAGCGTGTCTGTCTGTCTGTGTGTGTCTGTGTGGGAATGTGCATGTGTGTAGATGGAAAAGCTTCTCTCTTTCTGAAACACCCATAATTGAGACTGGTGATTGAAAGTTGTATTCTGTCTGGTTAGTTGACCTATTTGACCGTTGAATTTGATGGAGAAATCCTGTATGTCAGTACCACATCTCCTTCCACTTGAACCTGCCTGTACTTAAACAACATTTATTCACACCCTCCACTTCCTGCACATACTCTCTCCGTTCCTCTCACTTTCTCCCAGAATCACTGGGGAAACAGCTTCTACTGTATATTATGTATGATATTACTTTTGCTCAGCGGCAAATATAACACTTACCCTCGGAGGAGTCTGTCACTGTAAATATAGACCACCGCCTGCCTGTTTTTCTCTTTCACACTCCCTCAATCCGTTCCAGCCCTCTCTGTCACTGTCAGCATCGGCCCTACCGTCTTCCCTCCTTTTTCACTCTCCTCCTGTCCGCTTCTACCATTGTTTTTCCCAACTGCCTCTTTAAATCCCACCAACGCCATCTCTCTCTTCCTCTACTTTCTACACGTGCCACCTCTCTCTTCCTTTACTTTCTACACGTGCCACCTCTCTCTTCCTCTACTTTCTACACGTGCCACCTCTCTCTTCCTCTACTTTCTACACGTGCCACCTCTCTCTCCCTCTACTTTCTACACGTGCCAGCTCTCTCTCCCTCTACTTTCTACACGTGCCACCTCTCTCTCCCTCTACTTTCTACACGTGCCACCTCTCTCTTCCTCTACTTTCTACACGTGCCACCTCTCTCTTCCTCTACTTTCTACACGTGCCACCTCTCTCTCCCTCTACTTTCTACACGTGCCATCTCTCTCTTCCTCTACTTTCTACACGTGCCACCTCTCTCTCCCTCTACTTTCTACACGTGCCACCTCTCTCTTCCTCTACTTTCTACACGTGCCACCTCTCTCTTCCTCTACTTTCTACACGTGCCACCTCGCTCTTCCTCTACTTTCTACACGTGCCACCTCTCTCTTCCTCTACTTTCTACACGTGCCACCTCTCTCTTCCTCTACTTTCTACACGTGCCACCTCTCTCTTCCTCTACTTTCTACACGTGCCAGCTCACTCTTCCTCTACTTTCTACACGTGCCAGCTCACTCTTCCTCTACTTTCTACACGTGCATCTCACTCTTCCTCTACTTTCTACACGTGCATCTCACTCTTCCTCTACTTTCTACACGTGCCAGCTCACTCTTCCTCTACTTTCTACACGTGCCAACTCTCTCTTCCTCTACTTTCTACACGTGCCATCTCTCTCTCCCTCTACTTTCTACACGTGCCACCTCTCTCCCTCTCTACTTTCTACACGTGCCACCTCTCTCCCTCTCTACTTTCTACACGTGCCACCTCTCTCCCTCTCTACTTTCTACACGTGCCAGCTCTCTCTCCTCTACTTTCTACACGTGCCACCTCTCTCTTCCTCTACTTTCTACACGTGCCAGCTCTCTCTTCCTCTACTTTCTACACGTGCCAGCTCTCTCTTCCTCTACTTTCTACACGTGCCACCTCTCTCTTCCTCTACTTTTTACACGTGCCATCTCGCTACCTCTCTCTCTCCCTCTCTCCCTCTCTCTCTCTCTCTCTCTGTCTCTGTCTCTGTCTCTGTCTCTGTCTCTGTCTCTGTCTCTGTGTGTGTGTGTGATGGTTATAGGTTCTATAACCGTGTCAGATTGAATTGGTCATTATCTTCTTCCCCCCCGAGGGCAGGATATAGTTACGGTGTGCTTGTGTGTGATGTCTTGTCTCTTCTTTAATAATTCAAAAGGTTTCTGTAACTGCAGCTGTTGGTGCTTGTCTGTGGTGAAAGAGGGAACGAGAGAGAGTTAGAGAGATACAGAGACAGAGGGAGGGAAGTGGTTAGTCTATATATTCCTACAGTTTCTCATAAAAGATAAAAGACCTAGGACGTCTGCATTTACTGCAGAGACTTGAAACACTTTTTTGGTTTTGATTTCCCCCATACATACCCTCCATCTCGTTATTTCTATGGGGTTGTGAAAGGTCAAGCAACTTGTCTGTTCATGACCGAATGCCTCCTTGGGAAACGTAGGCCGTATCAGGCCCAAATCCCAAGGAGGATGACTATTACATGGAAAGGCATTCTATGTGCGTTAATATGGTAGGGCCAATAGCCCCTTTGGTAATATAGGCAGCATTCATCATAGCTGTGACCCGCTGAGTGTTGTATAGGCAGGAAGGTAAATCAGAAGGTCCTCATGGGTATTGGAGTTGTTTGTGATGACACATTCTCATGGGGTAGTGTAGTTATGGCGCATTACGTTATGTTGTTTGTGTATACTGTATAGTTGGACATTATATGCTAATCCAGTCTGCTGTACTGTAGTGTGTACTCCATGGTTGTGTGTACTCCATGGTTGTGTGTACTCCGTGGTTGTGTGAACTCCATGGTTGCGCTCCTTTCACTTGTGTCACATAGTTTCAGCACCATGGACAGCTCACGCTCTGCTCGCTTTGACATTCACACAGGATACTATCTACCTGTCACTGTGTTGTTTCCAAGGGTTTTGTAAATTCAGCTGTCTTAGACTGCACAAAAAGGGATGTTTTATGTAGTATTTCCTGTATTTCAAAATAGCACTACACAGCTGATTCAAATAATCAAAGCTTGATGATGAGTTGATTGTTTGAATTTGCTGTGTAGTGCTGGAGGAGGGAGGAGGGGGGGGGGGGGGGGGTGCAGGACCGAGTTTGGGAAACCATGGACTAGAGTACATTTAAAGCAGACTAACATACCCGTGTGACCTGATCTGGTCTGGTCTGGTGTAACCTGTTCTGGTCTGGTCTGGTGTAACCTGTTCTGGTCTGGTGTAACCTGGTCTGGTCTGGTGTAACCTGGTCTGGTCTGGTGTAACCTGGTCTGGTCTGGTGTAACCTGGTCTGGTGTATCCTGGTCTGGTCTGGTGTATCCTGGTCTGGTCTGGTGTAACCTGGTCTGGTCTGGTGTAACCTGGTCTGGTCTGGTGTAACCTGATCTGGTCTGGTGTAACCTGATCTGGTCTGGTGTAACCTGGTCTGGTGTATCCTGGTCTGGTCTGGTGTAACCTGGTCTGGTCTGGTGTAACCTGGTCTGGTCTGGTGTAACCTGGTCTGGTGTATCCTGGTCTGGTCTGGTGTAACCTGGTCTGGTCTGGTGTAACCTGGTCTGGTCTGGTGTAACCTGGTCTGGTCTGGTGTAACCTGGTCTGGTGTATCCTGGTCTGGTCTGGTGTAACCTGGTCTGGTGTATCCTGGTCTGGTCTGGTGTAACCTGGTCTGGTGTAACCTGGTCTGGTCTGGTGTATCCTGGTCTGGTCTGGTGTAACCTGGTCTGGTCTGGTGTAACCTGGTCTGGTCTGGTGTATTCTGGTCTGGTGTATCCTGGTCTGGTCTGGTGTAACATGATCTGGTCTGGTGTAACCTGGTCTGGTCTGGTGTAACCTGTTCTGGTCTGGTCTGGTGTAACCTGGTCTGGTGTAACCTGTTCTGGTCTGGTCTGGTGTAACCTGGTCTGGTGTAACCTGGTCTGGTCTGGTGTATCCTGATCTGGTCTGGTCTGGTGTAACCTGATCTGGTCTGGTGTAACCTGGTCTGGTCTGGTGTAACCTGGTCTGGTCTGGTGTAACCTGGTGTAACCTGGTCTGGTCTGGTCTGGTGTAACCTGTTCTGGTCTGGTGTAACCTGGTCTGGTGTATCCTGATCTGGTCTGGTGTATCCTGATCTGGTCTGGTGTAACCTGGTCTGGTCTGGTCTGGTGTATCCTGATCTGATCTGGTCTGGTGTAACCTGGTCTGGTCTGGTCTGGTGTAACATGATCTGGTCTGGTGTAACCTGATCTGGTCTGGTGTAACCTGATCTGGTCTGGTGTAACCTGATCTGGTCTGGTGTAACCTGGTCTGGTCTGGTGTATCCTGATCTGATCTGGTCTGGTCTGGTGTGGTGTAACCTGATCTGGTTAAATTATTAAATTATTTCACCTTTATTAATTTATATTCAGGTTTAATATTAGGACACAGCCAGTAAAGCTTTTCAGGTGCTATGTTGAGCCAAATCATTCCGAACATTGATTCCAACTCTCTAGCAGTTTTCCACTTTAGACAAACTAATTCAAGAAAAACAAATAAAGAAAAACTGGTGGAGAAAGTGTGCATGGTCATTCTAGTTTCATTCATGAACTAATTTAACGAATTGATTCGTATCTTCATTTTAATGTCTGAGAGAAAGGACGTCCGGTATAGTGACATGTTGTAAATAGAGCCAGGGGTTATTCCAGGTCAGGTGACTTGATGAAGAAAAACTGCTGTAGCCAGTCATTATCAGTGATCAGTGAGTGACGCCCAGGCAGGTAGGTCAAATCAAATCAGTTGCCTACACAGTTTAGCAGGTGTTATGGCGGGTGCAGCGGAATGCTTATGTTCCTAGTTCCTACCAATCAATGCAGTAAATGTCAAATAAGCACACAATAATCAAACATTTTTAAATAATCACATGTAGATACAGCAGTAGATATATAAATAGTATGTAAACATTATTAAAGTGAACAGTGTTCAATGACTATTTACATTGGGCAGCAGTCCCTTAGGTGCGCGGTAGAGTACCCGGTTTGTGCCAGTGACAAAGGGGCATAGTAGGGTACTGGGCGGAAGGAAGGGGACTGGGCGGAGGCTGTCTAGTGGTGGCTGTTGGTGTGAAGGGAACATTTCACGTCCTCAGTGATGTGCACGGCGAGGAACTTGAAGCTTTTGACCCTCTTCACAGCGGCCGCGTCGATGTGGGTGGAGGCGCGCTCTCTCTGCTGTCTCCTGTAGACCATGAGCAGCTTCTTCCTTTTGTTGAGGGAGAGGTTATTTTCCTGGCACCGCTCCTTTTTTCTTAAGTGGATGGTCAGGGGGCCGGAACATAATTGACCGCAAGAAGCCCAAACAGATACAGATTTTTCCACATTTTGTTATGTCACAGCCTTATTCTAAAATGGATTAAATGAATGTTTTCCCTCATAAGTCTACACACAATACCCCATAATAACAAAGTGAAATGTGAGTTTTGAAATGTTTGCAAATGTATTAAAAATAAAAAACAGAAATACTTACATAAGTAAGTATATTTACATAAGTATTCCAACCCTTTGCTATGAGACTCGAAATTGAGCTCTGGTGCATCCTGTTTCCATTGATCATCCTTGAGATGTTTCTACAACTTGATTGGAGTCCACCTGTGGTAAATTCAATTGATTGGACATGATTTGGAAAGGCCCACACCTGTCTATATAAGGTCCCACAGTTGACAGTGCATGTCAGAGCAAAAACCAAGCCATGAGGTCGAAGAAATTGTCCATAGAGCTCCGAGACAGGATTGTTTCGACGCACAGATCTGGGGAAGGGTACCAAAAAAATGTCTGCAGCATTGAAGGTCCCCGAGAACACAGTGGCCTTCATCGTTCTTAAATATGACTAATTTCAGGAAACTTAAATGTCTGCAGCATTGAAGGTCCCCAAGAACACAGTGGCCTTCATCGTTCATAAATATGACTAATTTCAGGAAACTAGGCATATGTGGCGCGTCACTACTTCACAGGAGAGGCATTTGAACGTAAACTTTAGTTTTTTATCAAAATGCGTTTTTTTGTTGTTGCAGAAATACCTTCTAGAACATGTGAACTTTGATGTGCCTTAATAACAAACTTGTATGCCGTCTGTAAATACAAATACAATTGTTAAATTACGAGCCTAGTTGGTTTAGCCATGGAAAAAGTCAGGAACCTTGGCTGAGATAATGGATGAGCTTGACATTTATTATATATATATTTTTACCTTTATTTAACTAGACAAGTCAGTTAAGAACAAAATCTTATTTTCTATGACAGCTTAGGAACAATTGGTTAACTGCCTTGTTCAGGGGCAGAACGACAGATTTGTATCTTGTCGGCTCAGGGATTCGATCTTGCAACCTTTAAGGGTACTAGTCCAACGCTCTAACCACTAGGCTACCTGCCGCCCCTAGATATTTGATATGGTCATTATTTGAACTGGTTAGACAGCTAACTTAAAAGCTAGAAACAAACCAAAACATTGTTTAAAAAGTTCCCTTTAGTTGCCTGGTTTGCTTTATTGACATATACTAAATGCATTTTTAAACAGGTGGAATTATTTGAATTAAAATACACTAGGAATGCTATTTTGCACCACCAGGCTGCTGATGTCATGCAGCCTGTAGTTTTTGTGTTCATACCTTTTCATAACGACAACGACAAGTTTGACGTCGGACGACAATAGAATGTTCATGATGTTACTGCGACAACTGTCGATAGAGGTAGTATAAACCAACTTTGAAGCAGAATTACTTTCCCATTGTGCCTCAACTGTGGTGTATGACATACAGTACCAGTCAAAAGTTTGGACACACATAGTCATTCCAGGGTTTTTCTTTATTTTTACTATTTTCATTTTGACATGATGACAGTTTCGCACACTCTTGACATTCTCTCAACCAGCTTCATGAGGAATGCACCTGTTTAGCTAAAATAATAGTGTGCAAAGCTGTCAAGGCGAAGGGTGGATACTTTGAAGAATCTCAAATATAAGATATATTTTGATTTGTTTAAAACTTTTTTGGGTTACTACATGATTCCATATGTGTTATTCCATAGTTTTGATGTCATCACTATTATTCTACAATGTAGAAAATACAAAAAAATTAAGAAAAACCCTGGAATGAGTTGGTGTGTCCAAACTTTTGACTGGTACTGTACAGCATGTGTCACATATCAGTTTGCAAACAATGTAAAAACCTTTTTATCGTTGAGTTAATGAAGCCATATACAAACATGGTCTCTTTTTTGATTTGTTGAGTAAGGCATCTCCAAAATGCAGGGGTTTCAGCCTAGCTTAGTGCTTTCTGTGGTGGTGGGGCAGCCAGTGGAAAATACGAAGCGTAGGGGTTAGTAATGTTCTCTAGTTGCGCTGTGATTCATGCCCCTTGGATGATGCCATAGCGTTACATTAGAAGTGCCCATTCAAGAAGGCTGAAGGTCATTGGCCACAGATACAATTACATCAAATCACTTTATATCTACAGTAGCTTTCATTGGACTGATCATGTCAACATCATACCTTCAAAATCAAGCAAGCTAGCAGTCAAATCCTTGTCATATGACGAGAAATTCTGGAGAAATTATAGATAAAATGTTTCGGTGCTCATCGGCCATTGGACATAAATATTACACAACAAGTTGGAAATCGCAAATTCAACGTTGAGGGGTTTGGAAGGAATCAGTGGCTAACTGCAAGCATTGCAAAGCAATCACTAGCCTGCTATTCACTGGAGTGGATGTGTGGTCTAAGTCTGGGTTTAAGGGGTCTTTTTTTCCAAGCTTAAAAGGATAAACATTCAACATTAGCCATGCTGTCAATCCAACGTGGCTTCTGCCGCTTTCAAAACAACTGGAAATTCTGAACTGGGAAATCTCAGACTTTAGTGAGTTCAAGACAACTGGGAACATTTTGAACGGTCATCCAACTTGGGATTCCAAGTCGTGAACTCTGTCCTCTTTATAGAGCTCCTACCTTTAGATCACAAATGCCATGATTCGAGCTTGTTTTTTTTCTCAGAGTTCCCAGTTGTCTTGAAAGCACCATAAATCCAGAGAATGCCAGACTTTGATGTCAAAATTTTCCCACGAAGGACCACCGCGCCACCTTCCTGTTCTAGTGAGGACAGCACAACAAGGTGAGTCCAAAAATGTATTGCATGCTGCTGCATAAATGATGTAATATGCCAGGGAGATATGTATACTGTAGCTAAGTGTCACGTTCCTGACCTTATTTCCTTTGTTTAGTCTTTGTTTAGTTGGTCAGGACGTGAGCTGGGTGGGCATTCTATGTTTTGTGTTTCTATGTTGGGTTTATTGTTTGGCCTAATATGGTTCTCAATCAGAGGCAGGTGTTTGTCATTGTCTCTGATTGGGAACCATATTAAGGTAGGCTGTTTTCACTGTTTGTTTGTGGGTGATTGTGCCTGTTCGTTGCGTTCATTGTTTTTCCTGTTCGTTGCGTTCATTGTTTTTCCTATGTTCACATGTTCAGGACTGTAGCGTCGTTGGTTTCGTTCTGTTTATTGTTTTGTTAGTTTTGAAGAGTATTCAAATAAATATGGATACATACCACGCTGCGATTTGGTCCTCCTCTCTTCCACATTACGACGATCGTTACACTAAGAAAGTAATACTAAGGGTATGTTGTGTAATAAGCTGTTAGTAGCCCATGTGCCTCACCCTAATCATTCTGTCCCTTTTCCCCTTATAATTTAGCCTACTGTTCTGACTTGGTGGTGCATATGTAGCCTATAGCCTGTTTTAGAGAAATGTCATCATCAAATATTGTAAGTGCTTTCATTGTCTGCTTATATACCCCCTTTATTTATCCTACAGTTCTGAATTCTGTGGCTGTACATTTCAAAAGTGCTGAACAAATAGTTATATTAACTACGTTGGTCCTGCCTCGCTCATTAATGTCTTAATCGAAAATATGGATTGCCTCTTATCCGCTCGTCATCCCCTTGTAATTTGTATATTTCAATTGTCAGTAAAAACCACATTTGTTTAAGCAAGTCAGCCATATCAGCTATGTTTTTTTAAAAGCCAGTAAATGAGGCTGAATGAACTGTTTCGCTGCCAGACAAGGCTCTGCTGATAGCCAGGTGTATCAGTGGTAAGGTGTTGGGACAGCTGTTGGGACAGCTTTATGTAGGCCCTAACAGTTTGTGGGCACCGTTTGTCACCGTTATAGTCCAATTAATGTTTTGTTTAGTGTTGTGTAGTAGCTTTGCTGCCTAATGTGTTTAGAGTTTTCCCTACCAATATTTACATGCTTAAAATTGCCACTGGAAACCAAGATTGAACTCTTTGGCCTGAATGCCAAGCTTCACATCTGGAGGAAACTTGGCACCATCCCTATGGTGAAGCATGGTGGTGGCAGCATCATGCTGTGGGGATGTTTTTCAGCGGCAGGGACTGGGAGACTAGTCAGGATCGAGGGAAAAATGAACGGAGCAACGTACAGAGAGATCCTTGATGAAAACCTGCTCAGGACCTCAGACTGGGGCAAAGGTTCACCTTCCAACAGGACAACGACCCTAATCACCCAGCCAAGACAACGCAGGAGTGGCTTCGGGACAAGTCTCTGAATGTCCTTGAGTGGCCCATCCAGAGCCCAGACTTGAACCCGATCGAACATCTCTGGAGAGACCTGAAAATATCTGTTCAGCGACGCTCCCCGTCCAACCAGGCAGAGCTTGAGAGGATCTGCAGAGAAGAATGGGAGAAACTCCCCAAATACAGGTGTGCCAAGCTTGTATCGTCATACCAAAGAAGACTCAAGGCTGTAATCGCAGCCAAAGATGCTTCAACAAAGTACTGAGTAAAGGAACTGAATTCATTTTAGAATAAGGCTGTAATGTAACAAAATGTGGAAAAAGTCAAGGGGTCTGAATACCTTCCGAATGCACTATATATATATATATATATGTGTGTGTGTGTGTGTGTGTGTGTGTATTTTTTTGCAAAAAAACTTGGGGGGCCAAATAAAACCACGCCTGGGCAGCCACCCGCGGGCCGCCAGTCTCGTCGTTTGTTGGTAATCAGGCCTACCACTGTTGTGTCGTCAGCAGACTTGATGAATGAGTTGGAGAAATGCTTGGCCACACAGTCATGGGTGAACATGGAGCACAGGAGGGGGCTGAGCACGCACCACTGTGAGGCCCACTGTTGAGGATCAGCATGGTGCAGGTGTTGTTGCCTACCTTCACCACCTGGGGGCGGTCCGTCAGGAAGTCCAGGACCCAGATGCACAGGGAGGGGTTCAGACTCAGGGCCCTGAGCTTAGTGATGAGCTTGGAAGGCACTATGTTGTTGAAGGCTGACCTCTAGGCGATGATCAACATATTCTTCTTGTCCAGGTGGGATAGGGCAGTGTGCCAGTGCAATGGCGATTGTGTCGTCCGTGGATCTGTTTGGGGTGGTATGCTAATTGTAATTGGTCCAGGGTGTCAGGTAAGATGGAGAGGATATGGTTCTTAACTAGCCTCTCAAAGCACTTCATGATTACAGAAGTGAGTGCTACGGGGCGATAGGTAGTGTACCCCTGGTGTTTATAATGAGGGTGTGTTGTGGCTGGCGCAGCAGGCTGGGGAGCAGTGGACAGCTCTGACAGGCAACCTTCACAAATAACTACTGGACTGATAGATTCACAGCAGCCCTCCTCCTCTATCACTCTCTCCGACTCATTTTATCTCCCTCTGACTTTTTTTCTCTCCTCCATTCTGCAGTATTCTGCTCTGTCTTTCTCTCTCCCCTTCCTTTCTCTCTTCCTTCCTTCCCTCCCTTTCTCTCCCCTCCCCCCCTCTCAGTTCTGTTGTTATGGTAATGTCAACAGGTCGGTGTGTGTCGGTAATGACAGGCTCAGAGAGTGAGTGAGGGAATGGCCAGCAGGCAGGCAGGCAGGCAGGGAGGCTGAATAAAGGGGATTGATTATCTGTGCGCCAGTAAACTCCGTCACACTGGCTGCAGCATCCTGATTACTCACCATACACAACACCTCAAATAACACCCTATATACCAACCATACTATACTTCTATTACAGCATTACCAGTACTTGGCAGAAATAGTAGTATTTTGCAGTTTATTTGAAAATAGCAACTTTGCAAATACTTGAGGTAGTCGAATATAGTTGATCTAGTTTCAACTAAAAGGGAACTAGTTTCTTTAATATTCAAATACAGGTCTCAGAAAAACTAATAATATTCAAAAGTATTTTAAATGTATTTGGCTAAGGTGTGTTAGCTGGGGCTGGGGATAAAGCGTGACACCAATCAGGCCCCCGAGACCCGGAGTTGTCCAGGCCTGCACTACTGCCTTATTCTAAAATTCAATCTACACACAATACCCCACAATGGCAAAGCAAAAACTGGTTTTTCGTAATGTTTGCTAATTTATAAAAAAAAAAAATATATATATCACATTTACATACGTTTTCAGACCGTTTACCGAGTACTTTGTTGAACCACCTTTGGCAGCAATTACAGCCTTTTTTTTATTTAACTAGGCAATTTTGAACAAATTCTTATTTACAATGACAACTTAGGAACAGTGTCATCTTGACATCTTAGGAACAGTTTTGAACAAATTCTTATTTACAATGACATCTTGGGAACAGGAACTGCCTTGTCCAGGGGCAGAAAGACAGATTTTTTATCTTGTCAGCTTAGGGATTCAATCCACCAACCTTTCGGTTACTGGCCCAATGCTCTAACCACTAGGATACCTGCCGTCTTGGTCAGGGAGGTGACGAAGAACCTGATGGTCAGTCTGACAGAGCTCCAGAGTTCCTCTGTGGAGAATGGAGAACCTTCCAGAAGGACAACCATCTCTGCAGCACTCCACCAATCAGGCCTTTATGACCGCGGTTTGTATCACAACTAAAGTGGCCAAATAACTTCTTAAAATTAAGCACATTAATCCGCTTTACAACAGGTGTAGATCCTAACTAGTCTCAAGTTTGGGGAAGATACGTTTCACCATAAAAATGCACCTTTATAATGAAGCATTACAGGCATAATCACATTTGTGGTAACTTTTGAGAACAGTGTTTTCCTCCCAGTTTATTGCATTTTGAAACATTCGCGCTTACAGCCTACTGCCTTGTGCGCGTTACCGTGCTTATAATGTGAAGAAATAGCCTAATAGTGTAACGGCGTTCCTCCTCCTCTTCATCCGAAAAGGAGGAGTAGTGATTTGACCAAACTGCAGCGTTGTAGTTCGACATAATATTTATTAAACAAAACAGAAAACACGACGAACACGAAACACTTGAGAATTTACAAAATAACAAACGCAGTCAACAGACCTGGACACGAACTTACATATAACGTGAAGAACGCAATAACAGGAAAACTGACTACATAAAACGAACGAACAAACAAAACCGAAAACAGTCCCGTGTGGCGTAACATACACTTACACAGACACAGGAGACAACCACCCACAACAAACAGTGTGAAAAACACCTACCTTAATATGACTCTCAATCAGAGGAAATGAAAACCACCTGCCTCTAATTGAGAGCCATATCAGGTCACCCTTAAACCAACATAGAAACAGAAAACATAGACTGCCCACCCAAACTCACGTCCTGACCAACTAACACATACAAAAACTAACAGAAAACAGGTCAGGAACGTGACAAATAGTTTATCAACATTTTAAGCTAAACGTTCTGATCTGTTTTGTCAGCCTCATTGCTTTTAAGGTTTTCTGATGCTAGTTGTTGTATTCATTTGGGATCTATCGCATCCCACAACTGTCCCAGACTATGTTTGGAATGTGTCAGGGTTGTGTGCGGAGAATATTTGGAGTCAAACGCAGGACACAGGAATTGAGCGAAACCACAGTGTTTTGCTCAAAATAAATGCACAATTCCACAAATGGAAAATAAACAGATACGTACACGTATCAACTACAACACCTAACGCACAAACAATCACGGACAAAACAGAAATGAAAGCCAGAGGGTTAAATAGGGAACATGATGGGGGAATTGAAACCAGGTGTGTATAATACAGACAAAACAAAACGAAACTGAAAAATGGATCGATGGTGACTAGAAAGCCGGTGACGTCGACCGCCGAACACCACCCGAACAAGGAGAAGGGCCGACTTCGGCGGAAGTCGTGACAGTACCCCTCCCCTGACGCGCGGCTCCAGCAGCGCGACGACACCGGCCTCGGGGACGACCCGGAGGGCGAGGTGCAGGGCGATCCGGGTGGAGACGGTGAAACTCTTGTAACATGGATGGATCTAGAATGTCCTCCACCGGTACCCAGCATCTCTCCTCCGGACCGTACCCCTCCCACTCCACGAGGTACTGAAGGCCCCTCGCCCGACGTCTAGAATCCATGATGGCCCTTACGGTATACGCCGGGACCCCCTCGATGTCAAGAGGGGGCGGAGGGACCTCCCGCACCTCAGACTGCTGGAGCGGACCAGCCACCACCGGCCTGAGGAGAGACACATGGAACGAGGGATTAATACGGTAATCAGGGGGGAGTTGTAACCTATAACAAACCTCGTTCAGTCTCCTCAGGACTTTAAATGGCCCCACAAACCGCGGACCCAGCTTCCGGCAGGGCAGGTGAAGGGGTAGGTTTCGGGTCGAGAGCCAGACCCGATCCCCCGGTGCATACACCGGGGCCTCACTGCGGTGGCGGTCGGCACTCGCCTTTTGTCTCCTGATGGCCCGTTGTAACCGCACATGGGCAGCGTTCCAAGTCTCCTCCGAGTGCCGAAACCATTCATCCACCGCAGGAGCCTCAATCTGGCTCTGATGCCATGGTGCCAGGACCGGCTGGTAACCTAGCACACACTGAAACGGTGATAGGTTGGTAGAGGAGTGGCGGAGGGAGTTTTGGGCCATCTCCGCCCAGGGGATGTAAGCTGCCCACTCCCCCGGCCGGTCCTGGCAATAGGACCTCAGAAACCTACCCATATCCTGGTTTACTCTTTCCACCTGCCCGTTACTCTCGGGGTGGAAACCTGAGGTAAGGCTGACCGAGATCCCCAGGCGTTCCATAAACGCCCTCCAGACTCTAGACGTAAATTGGGGACCCCGATCAGAAACTATATCCTCAGGCACCCCGTAGTGCCGGAATACGTGGGTGAACAGAGCCTCCGCAGTTTGTAGAGCCGTAGGGAGACCGGGCAAAGGAAGGAGACGGCAGGACTTAGAAAACCGATCCACAACGACCAGGATCGTGGTGTTACCCTGCGACGGCGGAAGATCCGTCACAAAATCGACCGATAGGTGTGACCACGGTCGCTGTGGAACGGGAAGGGGTTGTAATTTCCCTCTGGGCAGATGTCTAGGTGCCTTGCACTGTGCACATACCGAACAGGAGGACACATAAACCCGCACGTCCTTAGCTAAAGTGGGCCACCAGTACTTCCCAGCAAGGCAGCGCACCGTCCGACCGATACCAGGATGACCAGAGGAGGGTGACGTATGAGCCCAACAGATCAAACGATCGCGGACATCAAACGGAACGTACATACGCCCAGCTGGACAGTCAGGTGGAATGGGCTCTGAACGTGATGCCCGTTCGATGTCCGCGTCCACCTCCCATACCACCGGTGCCACCAGGCGAGAGGCTGGAATGATGGGAGTGGGATCTGAGGACCTCTCCTCTGTATCATACAGCCGGGACAGTGCGTCTGCCTTAACGTTCTGGGAACCTGGTTTGTAGGAAAGGGTGAAATCAAAACGGGTGAAAAACATGGCCCACCTTGCCTGGCGAGGGTTCATTCTCCTCGCCGCCCGGATGTACTCCAGATTGCGGTGGTCAGTCCAAATGAGAAAAGGGTGTCTTGCCCCCTCAAGCCAATGTCTCCACGCTTTCAGAGCCATGACAACAGCCAGCAACTCCCGGTCCCCCACATCATAGTTTCGCTCCGCCGGGCTGAGCTTCTTCGAAAAGAATGCACAGGGGCGGAGTTTTAGTGGCGTACCCGAGCGCTGAGACAGCACAGCCCCTATCCCCGCCTCGGACGCGTCCACCTCAACTATGAATGCTAAGGAAGGATCAGGATGAGCCAGCACGGGAGCTGAGGTAAACAGAGCCTTCAGGTGACCAAACGCCCTGTCCGCTCCAGCTGTCCACTGCAGTCGCACCGGTCCTCCCTTCAGCAGTGAGGTAATGGGAGCCGGTACCTGACCAAAACCCCGGATAAATCTCCGGTAGTAGTTGGCAAACCCTAAAAACCGCTGCACTTCCTTTACCGTGGTTGGAGTCGGCCAACTACGCACGGCTGAAATGCGGTCATTCTCCATCTCTACCCCTGACGCTGAAAAGCGGTACCCTAGGAAGGAGATGGACTGTTGGAAGAACAGACATTTCTCAGCCTTGACGTACAGGTCATGCTCCAACAGTCGACCAAGCACCCTGCGCACTAGGGACACATGCTCGGCGCGTGTAGCGGAATATTTGGAGTCAAACGCAGGACACAGGAATTGAGCGAAACCACAGTGTTTTACTCAAAATAAATGCACAATTCCACAAATGGAAAATAAACAGATACGTACACGTATCAACTACAACACCTAACGCACAAACAATCACGGACAAAACAGAAATGAAAGCCAGAGGGTTAAATAGGGAACATGATGGGGGAATTGAAACCAGGTGTGTATAATACAGACAAAACAAAACGAAACTGAAAAATGGATCGATGGTGACTAGAAAGCCGGTGACGTCGACCGCCGAACACCACCCGAACAAGGAGAAGGGCCGACTTCGGCGGAAGTCGTGATAGAATGTGTATTTCTCGCACAGAATAGAATAGGTCAACTTTTGTACTATGGGGGATAGTAGATTGACATAGGCTAGTGCTTTTGCTGTTTGTTAGGGCTACTCATCTTGTTGGCTGATGAAAAGTAAATGTGGACAGTTCTTCCAACATCTTCAATATGTGCCTTGGAATTCAATAAGGACATGCGCCATTATGTCCCTGATGTGTCTGTCTTCACTTGTAGACTGTGAGACGGACCCGATCACGTGACGGGCATTGGCTAATAAGAATTAAGGAATATGAGAGAGCGATGTGAGTGAGAGTTGCTTCGGAGCACGCAGCCGGGAGAAGGGAATTATAATTATTATATTCAGCCTAAGGGCACAATGGCCACTGGCCGCAAAAGGCATGGATATTTTTCGGGGGTGTTACGGCCACACAAATGGGATGCTGCCGGGAAATTCGAGGCCTTATCAAATGCTTGTCAAATTGTAAATGAGAGACTGATGAAATATGTGCAGCCTGTGCAAGAAACAAAGCAGAGCTCATGCCTTTCATGCAACTTTTTTCAAATCATCATTAGAGTCGCATCATGCAGCCTTAGAATGTATTGAAAATCAAAACATAAGGGACCTCCCGAGTGATGCAGTGGTCTGTGCCACAACCGGCCGTGGCCAGGAGTCCCATAGGACAGCGCACAATTGGCCCAGCGTCATCCGGGTTAGGGGAGGGTTTGGCTGGCAGGGTGCTTTACTTGGCTCATCACGCCATAGCGACTCCTTGTGGCGGACGGGATGTTTGCAGGTTGGCTCCAGTCGCCAGTTGAACGGTGTTTCCTCCGACACATTGGTGCGGCTGGCTTCCGGGTTAAGCTGGCGGGTGTTAAGGAGCGCGGATAGGCGGGTCATGTTTTTCGGAGGACGCATGACTCTGCCTTCACCTCTCCTGAGCCCGTTGGTGAGTTGCAGAGAATAGACAAGATCGAAATTGGGGAGAAAAAGGGGGGTAAAAATACAAACAATTTGTTTTATTTTTTTATATCAAAACATATAGCCCAACGTTTGTATCACAACTAAAGTTGCATAAATAACTCTAAATTAAGCATATAGGAGGATCTGTTTCTTGTTAACCGCTTAACATAAATAAAGGTTACATATTCTAACTAGGCAAGTCAGTTAAGAACAAATTCTTATTTACAATGACGGCCTACACCGGCCAAACCCGGACGATGCTGGGCCAATTGTGTGCCACCCTATGGGACTCCCAATTATGGCCAGTTGTGATACAGCCTGGATTCAAACCAGGTTGTCTGTAGTGACGCCTCTAGCACTGAGATGCAGTGCCTTAGACCGCTGCGCCACTCGGGAGCCCACATGTGCTCACTCCCTCAAATAATTTGGAGAAAATATTCATTCTATTTTATTCAGCTATGTTCAATTGTATTCTTCATACTATAAAATAGCAAATCATGTCTGCTAAATGAACTAGTGTAGCCCACAGCCATATGGAATAGCCAGATCAGAACAACTCAGAGTATGCTATTCTGTTCTTCTGAAATAGACTACATTTTCTTAATATCAATTTCCTTAGACCTGTGTAAAATAAATAATGGATTTATTGTGAAGGTGTAGGCTATAATACATGGATTTGTTAGACTTTTTAAAAATGTAGACGTTCCAAAGGTCTGCATCAGTGGCCTGTAGGCTATGCGTGGAAGCCAGGAGGTGCTAAATATCTTTATGTTAACAAACTGTCAATTACCGTGAGAACGCAGTTATTTGCTGGACAATCACTGTCTGAAAAAATGTCATGACCGTCCACAGCCTTAGTAACAGCAGCGTATGTGATGAGTCGAAAGAGTTAGTGCAAAAAGGGTCAGTGCAGATAGTCCACGTAGGTATTTGGTTAACTATTTAACTAACTATTGATCAGTCTTATGGCTTGGGGGTACAAGCTGTTCAGGGTGGTGTTGGTTCCAGACTTGGTGCATCGATACCGCTTGCCGTGCGGTAGCACAGAGAACAGTCTATGACTTGGTTGGCTGGAGGCTTTGAAAATGTTTAGGCCCTTCCTCTGACACCGCCTGCTATAGAGGTACTGGATGGCAGGGAGCTCGGCCCCGGTGATGTAATGGGCCGTACGCACTACCCTCTTTAGTGCCTTGCGGTCGAATGCCAAGCAGTTGCCATACCAAGAGGTGATGCAGCCAGTCAGCATGCTTTTAATGGTGCAGCTGTAGAACTCTTTGAGGATCTGAGGGCGCACGTCGAATCTTTTCAGCCTCCTGGAGGGGAAGAGGCGTCGTCGTGCCCTCTTCACGACTGTGTTGGTGTGTGTGGACCATTACAATTCCTTAGTGATGTGGACACTGAGGAACTTGAAGCTCTCCACCCCCTCCACTACAACTCTGTTGATGTGGATGGGGGCATGCTCGCCCCTCAGTTTCCTGTAGTCCACGATCAGCTCCTTTGTCTTGCCCTTTATGACGAGAGTCTTGAAATGGCACGCTATACTCCCAATATAGTGCACATTTTGTAACCAGATAAGCATCAAATGCCTAACCAGAACCTTCGAATACTACCCCATCCCTTATATAGTCAGTGTTTTGACCAGCACCCACATATTATGTAGAATAGTGTATTACTGTATATGAGACACATCCTGTTATTTGAAGGGATGAGCAGTGTCCGGTATTGGCAAGCCAGTCAAGAGCTCTGTCATTCATTATTGATTATTGAATAACAGAGCTCTGCTTTGATGTTTTTTGTCCTTCTGATAGAGCAGGCCTTTAAATCACATCCACTGCTATGTTTAATAAGCATAAACTAATAGGGTCACACTCTCGCGCTTCCTGGAAAATAGCTTTTACAGCAAAAGGCTTACATCAATTTCTCTGCCTCCAGGTTCAGAAGCTATGGTGCTGAATCTGAGACTAATCAAAGTGGTTGCTCTTGCTTCCAGACTAGATGTCATTATTTTAGTGGTTGGATTGTTTCATTGTTACTCTCTGATTCTGCATGTGGGGGAGATGTAAAAAAGTCTTCTAGGTAACCTTATGGCCTATTGTGGGGTTTCATGTTTCCTTTTTCCGGTGTGACATACCCTGCCTGTTACTGAATAGATCTGATGGAGAGAGCGAGATGAGAGAGCGAGAGAGAGCGAAAAGGCAGAAGAGAGCGAGAGATAAACAGCAGTCTTTCAAAGCTGGGGAGAGGAGAGAGTAGGTGGTGTGTGTGTGTGTGTGGTGTGTGTGGTATGTGTGTGGTGTGAAGTGTGTGGATTATGGTGTGTGTGAGGCGTAGGCGAGTGGTAATTATGCGTGTCGTTAAGGGGAGAGAATTTAATTGGTTTCCTGTTATTGTGCTCTGAACTTCAAATCCTGCTTCTTGTGTGTGTGTGTGTGTGTGTGTGTGTGGGGGGAGCAGAACTGTTGCTCTTATTTTTACTCAGTCTGTCAGTTTGTTAGAGGAGAACTCTGGGAATAAATAACTTGGATTTTCTCTTGAATCACGCTTTCTACTTTTCTTCCCCTCTCTCTGGGCAGGTAAGCCAGAGCAGGCTCTTTAATCACCTTTAGTGTGTGTGTGTGTGTGTGTGTGTGTGTGTGTGTGTGTGTGTGTGTGTGTGTGTGTGTGTGTGTGTGTGTGTGTGTGTGTGTGTGTGTGTGTGTGTGTGTGTGTGTGTGTGTGTGCACACGCATGTGTATGTATGTATGAACATTTGCTTGTGTGTGTGTGGGTGTATGGAGCTGACACTGCAGTCTGTGTGTGTGACTCAGAGAGGTGGCAGAGCAGAGTGAGATAGCTGTGGCCTGCCTGTGGTGTAAGCGAGCTCAGTGTTGATTAAATATTTAAAGGGACGGTAACACGAGCTGCAGTACACACACACACACACACACACACACACACACACACACACACACACACACACACACACACACACGCCGTCAGCATTTTAAAATTTACCGGACCCATATGCAGTCAACCTGATTCACATTTCAATTATGGTTATTCATCTGAACAGAACACACAAATCGAGGATACAACGGCGTGGGTCCTTCTTACCGAATTCCGATCGTGCAATTTGAAGATGTTAAAACAACTGTCCACATTTACTTTTCCTCAGCCAACAAGACATGTACCGAACAGCAAAATCACTAGCCTATGTCAATCTACTATCCGCCATAGTAAAAAAGTTTCCCTATTCTATTGGTCAGCATGTCATTCTGTGCGACAAAATAAATAGCCTATTCCAAACAGATTCTAGGACAGTTGTGGGAAAGTTCTGAGTTTGATGCAACAGATCAGAACGTTGAGCTTAAAATGTTGATCAACTATAATTTCTTCACATTACACGCGCAGCAATGTGGACAGGGCAGTAGACTACACGTGAATGTTCATTCCATAATGCAATTAGCAGGGAAACACCGTTGTCAAAAGCACACTGCATATGCGAGCGGGTTTCATGAGACAGAGATGAAAATATCTGTTAGAAATGTAGAAAGAGGGGAGATCTAAAGATGCAACAACTAGCATGGGTTGCTAATATGACTAGGATTGTGCCTTTGGCTACTGGACGATGGAAGAAAGTTCATTTTTAAAACCAATAGAAAAGGAGAGAAATAGGCAACTGGTTTCAATGGCATATGGAAGTCTATAAAATAATTGCCTGCACATTTGGTTGGAATATGGCTAGACTACTTTGAAGCAAGGTAAGGCATGCCTCATAATATGGAATAAAACGTTCAGGTTTCAAACAATGAAGTATATGTTTTAAAAATGCATGCTGCATTCAGCTTATTGCGAAGTGGTGTGTGACACGCTGAAGCCTGCCTAGTTGCCTATGTACTCAAATGGCGAATGGGAAGCATACTTCAATTAGGCCTACCAGTTGAGAAATAAAAATAGGAGCTATTTTTAATCGTGGCCATCAAAACTGTTTTTAACACGCGATTGCATTTTAGAATTGTTGCGCAACGCTTGGGTTTGTTAAAGCACGTCTCACTCCAGCAGTAACGAACAAGGTGTTTGAGGAGCTGCAGAAGCAGCTCTCACACTACATCGACTGGTATTTCAATCAATGAATAGGCTAAATCGCATTTTCACAATTGGATTATTTCTATTCTTCCGGTCAATTGGCCGGGGGCGATTTTACTTATTGCTTTTATTTTATTTTAATCGGCCAAAAGCTGGCTATTACCCGCTAACGGAAACCCTGACACACATCCACACACACAGTGGAGGAGAATGAATTCCTTCCATCACGCAAGTCCTTTTTCCAGCCCTCCCCCAGCAAATTTCCCAGTGGATCTGCCCAGCCTCGGCTCATAGACATAGATTCTCTCTGGGAAGTGCCATTTTGGCTGATGGCAGGGGTCAATTTAGTCAATGCCCTTAACTTGTACACATCAACAGGAGGTAAAAAAGGAGATAGATCGGGTAAAAAGGAGAGGAAACAGTGTTGAGGGTTAGGGGAGAAGATTGCTCTGCAGCACTACTGTATTGCCCCAGTCATCAGTCAATAAAACACTGATTCACACAGAGACACAGCTGTCGGACACACTTTATTGTGTGTGTGCATGCGTGTGTACATGTATGCGTGTATGTGCAAGTGTGCGCGTGCGTGTGTGTGTGTGCTTCCACCTAGTTGCCTCTGTGTGACCTCGTTTTACCAAGCACACCCGTTCACTGTAATGTATATATCATCTATACAGATGTATTTGAACTCGGATGAAACAAAGAGAAAATAGCTCACATACGCTCTGCGTTCATCTCTCGTTCATTCCCATGTCTATCCAACTCCCACCCAGCATTGATACTGCTTTGAATACAGATAAAATACCCTATATTGTGGTAATGTCAAAACTAGACACTGTACTCTTACTGCACAGGCAAGGTAAGATGTTAGAGAGCACTGGGTTTGACTGGAACAGTCCCTGTTTCTTGTGGATGTGTGTGTGTGCGTGTGCGTGTGTGTGTGTGTACTGTATGTTCAATTTTTAATGGAAGTCGACAGTGTTTGAGGCTGCAGTGCAGAGCGTGTCTGAGTTAGGGATGTTTCTCTGAATATCTGAGGCATTTCTCTTCCTTCGCTCACAACAGAAGAACCAATAAGCAGATTGTGTGTGTATGTATTTATATGTGTCTGTGTGTGAGAGAAAATCCAGCACATTCCAGCCCAACTGACCTTGATCTGCTACAACACCAAATTGAAAGCAGCAAGAAGACGCATGCATGCGCACACACACACACACACACACACACACACACACACACACACACACACACACACACACACACACACACACACACACGCTTGTTTCTATGACTGGTGTCTGAATCTCTTCATCAGTGAGCAGCCCCGCAACAAGATCAAAGATCCGCTTTGAGTTCCGAGATCATTGCCGTGGATACAGAATCTTGTGGTTCTGGACATTTGTTTGTCGCTCTTCACCCCTCCACTAACAAACCAATATACTGTACACACCATCTGAAGCCTCTTTCCTCTCCTATTCTCCTCTCCTTGTTGTGCTCCCAAGGACACATGTATAAAAAAAGCATCTCTCAGTCAAGTACCTGATTTTTATTTTATGTTATGGGAGCTCAGTGTGTCATTTTAAATGGATATATTTTTATAAAGGTGAGTTAATGTTGAGCATGTTTATGTGGAGGTGTGTGTGTGTTCGGTTTCTTGGGAGCTCTATGATTGTGAGTTGGTCTCAGCGATAGCTAATAGGTAAGCAGGGAAGCAGGTGATCAATGCGGTGAGGACCTTGGCGCTGTAACTACGGGCACTGTTTGATTTTTCCAGCCCTCCCCCGGCAATTTCCCTAGTGGACCTGCCCAGCTTCGGCTCATAGACATAGATTTTCTCTGGGAGGCGCCATTTTGGCTGATGGCAGGGGTCAATTTAGTCAATGCCCTTGACTTGTACACAGTCACAGGAGGTGAAAAAAAAGAGAACACCCACACTCCCCCTCCCTATTCTACGTGTTGTTCACTCGTCTCTCTCTCTTGTTCTTTTTTTGCACACACACACACACACATTGTCCTTATTAGCATAGGCAAATTTAACCCATTTTACTAGAGTAACTTCTTGCTGAAAGGGCTGACATTTAAGTGGAGCATCCGAGCGATAACATTTACCTTCCGCTATGGTTAAATGTGTCTTACAGAGTGTGAATGAATTTGTGGTGTTAGCAGGATTGTTGTGTGTAGTAGTGTTTGTAAATGTGTGTGTGTGTGTTGCACTCAGTGTGGCATTTATCAGAGCCATAATTCTGTTTTCGAATGCAGGCCTTGTGGCGAGACTAGGGTTGCAAAGGGAGGGTATATTTTTGGAAACTTTCAAAGTTTACCTGTAAACTATCTGAATTTTGGCATCTTTCAAGGATTAGATTTTCTGTTAATTACCAAAATTACCGGTAGCTTTGCCACCCCTTGACGAGACGCATCACATCCTGTGGAACAGGAAATCCATCACCCTGATGCCACGACCCACGGGTCGCCACGACGACCAAGTGGGCAGGGACCTCCCTGTCACACACTTCCCCACAGACAGCCAATCTCTGGTTTGATTGATAGATGGTGGCGGGGAATCAGAAACAGCTGCAGCCTGGCAGTTGAATGTTGGGTGATTTATGGGCAAATAGAGAGAGAGAGAGAGTCAACCTAGAAGAGAAAATCTCTTCGACTCCTCTCCCCCCCTTTCTCTGACTCGGACTGTGTTCATCTTGAGTAGACTTTTAGTTGGCCGAGTTTGTTGTGCAGCAATGATGAAGTGAAGGTAGACTAATTTCTCCCTCCCTGCCCACTATCTTCCCCATCTCATTATGCCTGTTTGTGTGTGTGTACATATTTCACTATACTTGTGAGTACCAGAAGTTTAGGGTAAGGTTAGGTTTACGTGGTAATTAACTACAATGACCATAATCCATTGCCCGCCTACTTGTGCGGTCTGGGCAGACACGGAGAGGGAATGAAGGGACAGAAGAGCGCGCAATCAAGAGGGATAGAGAGCAGTTGCTTCGTGAGGCATCTCTACCTGAAATACATGATCGCAGCTCTATAGAGATGATGAATTGGAATGAAATAATAAAGTCATCAAATTAAACAAATGTAATATACACAACTGAAATATTTGATTAAAGTAATGTGAATAAATGATGGTTAATAAGTGATAAGCAGTAATGGCTGGTCACTACCATCATGGGACTTTTATTAATAGTTTTATTCTGTGTTACAGCATTCAACCCACATAATACATAGTTCATTTAATTTAATGTTTAATCATTTAATTTAACATCGGAAGAATCCCGGAACATGTTCCAGTCTGTGATAGCAAAATAGTCCTGTAGTTTAGCATCTGCTTCATCTGACCACTTTTTTATAGACCGAGTCACTGGTGCTTCCTGCTTTAATTTTAGCTTGTAAGCAGGAATCAGGAGGATAGAATTGTGGTCAGATTTACCAAATGGAGGGCGAGAGAGAGCTTTGTACACATCTCTGTGTGTGGAGGACAGGTGATCTAGAATTTTTTCCCCTCTGGTTGCACATTTAACATGTTGATACAAATTAGGTAAAACTGATTTAAGTTTCTCTGCATTAAAGTCTCCGGCCACTAGGAGCGGTTTCCTGTTTGCTTATTTCCTTATACAGCTGACTGAGTGTGGTCTTAGTGCCAGTATCCATCTGTGGTGGTAAATTAACAGCCACGAAAAGTATAGCTGAGAACTCTCTTGGCAAATAGTGTGGTCTGCAGTTTATCATAAGATACTCTACTTCAGGCGAGCAAAATCTTGAGACTTCCTTAGATTTCATGCACCAGCTGTTGTTTACAAATATGCACAGACTGCCCCCCCCCCCTCCCGGTCTTGTGCTGTTCTATCTAGCCGGTGCAGCGTACATCCCGCTAGCTGAATATCCATGTCATCATTCAGCCACGATTCCGTGAAACATAAGATATTACAGTTTTTGATGTCCCATTGGTAGGATATATGTGATCGTACCTCATCTAATTTATTGGCCAATGACTGCACGTTGGCGAGTAATATTGACGGTAACGGCAGCTTTCCCACTCGCCTTCTGCGGATCCTTACGAGGCACCACACTCTGTGTCCTTTGTACCTGCGTCTCTTCCTCTTGCCAATAAGTGGGATGTTGGCCTTGTCGGGCGTTCGGAGTATGTCCTGTGCGTCCTGCTTGTTGAAGAGAAAATCTTTGTCTAATCCGAGGTGAGTGATCGCTGTCCTGATATCCAGAAGCTCTTTTTTTTGCCGTAAGATACGGTGGCAGAAACATTATGTACAAAATAAGTTACAAATAACGTGGGGAAAAAACACATAATAGCACAATTGGTTGGGCGCCCGTAAAACTGCTGCCATTTCTTCCGGCGCCAATACTAAACAGATGCACGTACACCCCGAGTTTATCTTTGTATGTCGGTTGTGTTTTCCTCCCGGCTGACTGCACTTTTCTCAAGGCTGTTTGTGAAATCACAGTTTTCATTTTAGAACCCCTGTTTGATCTCTCTGAAAATCGTTCTGTCTGACGCTCTCTGGTCCTCTCATCTTTGATTGGTCAGATCTCTCTGCTGGTACATGCCCTTTGACCTGGTTCCCAAAGGAACACTTACCGAGGTGGCAGACATACTTGACAAAAACTCACTCCCATCAATGTTCTCCTCCTCATCACCTCCTTTAAAGTGTCTCAGCGAGCAGACACAGGGCAGACTGGCTGACCTGCTGTGCTGTCATCTGATCCATACGTGTGTGTGTGTTTGTTTGCGCGTGTTTGCGTGCGTGCATGTGTGCTCCTGTCAGATATACAGGTAACTACCAAAATAAAGGACATACATATCAAATCCTTTCTGGTTAACAATGAAGTACCTTACTGTGATTGTTTTCAATTACAACGGTCAAAATTCAAAAGGCACTCGCACATTTGAGCCATCTTTGTGGCCAGGTGCATGATAACAGGTGCATGATAACAGGTGCATGGTAATAGGTGCATGGTAACAATTGAATAACATGAGAGAAAAGAGAAACCTGCACGCTGCTCTTGCTAGTATCACGGTTCTTTATTAAGCTTTATGTATCGGCCTCAAGGCCTCCGTCAGAGCTTTTTGAATTAAAATGGTGAAAAAGAAACTAAAAATAGCTTCTTAGCAAAGGGCAATTTCTCAAGCAAGAGTTTTGCTAGGACTGTCTGGGAGTGGTCTGAGTGTGGAGGGGAAAAGTTAAAACTATCAGTTAATAATGGCAGAGGTTTGGAACTCTCTTATTGGTCCATTGAGTAATGTACCACATAGGGATGTCACCATGGAAGGCCAAAACTCCATCCTACCAAAATGGGCTGAAATTTCAGGTGGTATTTTCAAACAGCTCTTACACTAAAAGGGCACTATCATAATGTTCACAATTTCACAATATTATTCCATCCTCACAGTGTGGAAATAAGTATTAAAAACACAGGAAAATCATGTTTTTGACTGCACTGGGCCTCTAAGCAATTAAAATCCCATCATGCTTAGGGTCATGTATAAAAATGCCACGTTGCCCATTATGTTGGCTATCATGGCTAGAAGAAGAGATCTCGGTGACTTTGAAAGAGGGGTCTCAAAGGAGCATAGGGGTTTAATTAAAGGGTGTGTGTGTGGGTCTCAAAGGAGTGGAGTGGAGAGAAGAGGAGAGGAGGAGAAGAGTGGAGAGGAGAGGCTGAAAAGAGGAGAAGTGGATTGAAGAGGAGAGGAGTGGACTGGAGAGGAGAGGCTAAAAAGTGTCGGAGAGGAATAGAGTGGAGAGGCTGAAAAGAGGAGGAGTGGATAGGCTGAAAAGAGGAGGAGAGGAGTGGAGAGGCTGAAAAGAGGAGGAGAGGCTGAAAAGAGGAGGAGTGGATAGGCTGAAAAGAGGAGGAGAGGAGTGGATAGGCTGAAAAGAGGAGGAGAGGAGTGGATAGGCTGAAAAGAGGAGGAGAGGAGTGGAGAGGCTGAAAAGAGGAGGAGTGGATAGGCTGAAAAGAGGAGGAGAGGAGTGGAGAGGCTGAAAAGAGGAGAGGAGTGGAGAGGCTGAAAAGAGGAGAGGAGTGGAGATGCTGAAAAGAGGAGGAGTGGAATAGAGTGGAGAGGCTGAAAAAAGGTGGAGAGGAGGATTGGAGTGGAGAGAAACACAGTGATGCAGATCTGCAGTAACAATAGGACAACAGTATGACAACTTTTCTGAATCTCTCAGAACTCCTGGCCTAATATTGAAGCCCACAGAGTATCACTGTCACCTGTGTGTTAGCGTGTGTGTGTGTTCATATTTCCCCCTGGATTTGGGCAACTTTTTCTCTTCCGCTGACTTTTTCTCTACTTCTTAAAGTATATTCTACATACAGTATAAAGAGTGTGTATGTAGACTGTAGTATATAAGGAGTGTGTATGTAGACTGTAGTATATAAGGAGTGTGTATGTAGACTGTAGTGTATAAGGAGTGTGTATGTAGACTGTAGTGTATAAGGAGTGTGTATGTAGACTGTAGTATATAAGGAGTGTGTATGTAGACTGTAGTGTATAAGGAGTGTGTATGTAGACTGTAGTGTATAAGGAGTGTGTATGTAGACTGTAGTGTATAAGGAGTGTGTATGTAGACTGTAGTGTATACGGAGTGTGTATGTAGACTGTAGTGTATACGGAGTGTGTATGTAGACTGTAGTGTATAAGGAGTGTGTATGTAGACTGTAGTGTATAAGGAGTGTGTATGTAGACTGTAGTGTATAAGGAGTGTGTATGTAGACTGTAGTGTATACGGAGTGTGTATGTAGACTGTAGTGTATAAGGAGTGTGTATGTAGACTGTAGTGTATAAGGAGTGTGTATGTAGACTGTAGTGTATAAGGAGTGTGTATGTAGACTGTAGTGTATAAGGAGTGTGTGTGTAGACTGTAGTGGATAAAGTGTGTGTGTGTAGACTGTAGTGGATAAAGTGTGTGTAGACTGTGTGTGTGTGTAGACTGTAGTGGATAAAGTGTGGGTAGACTGTGTGTGTGTGTGTAGACTGTAGTGGATAAAGTGTGTGTGTAGACTGTTGTGGATAAAGTGTGTGTGTGTGTAGACTGTTGTGGATAAAGTGTGTGTGTGTAGACTGTAGTGGATAAAGTGTGTGTGTGTAGACTGTAGTGGATAAAGTGTGTGTGTAGACTGTAGTGGATAAAGTGTGTGTGTAGACTGTTGTGGATAAAGTGTGTGTGTGTAGACTGTAGTGGATAAAGTGTGTGTGTAGACTGTTGTGGATAAAGTGTGTGTGTAGACTGTTGTGGATAAAGTGTGTGTGTGTAGACTGTTGTGGATAAAGTGTGTGTGTGTAGACTGTAGTGGATAAAGTGTGTGTGTGTAGACTGTAGTGGATAAAGTGTGTGTGTGTAGACTGTAGTGGATAAAGTGTGTTTGTGTAGACTGTAGTGGATAAAGTGTGTGTGTAGACTGTAGTGGATAAAGTGTGTGTGTAGACTGTAGTGGATAAAGTGTGTTTGTGTAGACTGTAGTGGATAAAGTGTGTGTGTAGACTGTAGTGGATAAAGTGTGTGTGTGTAGACCGTATGTGCTTCTTCTGATGTAGGAAGGCTCATCAAAGCAAGTCCCTCTGGCTTTATTGCCACTGGTGGTCTTTTCTGCTTCTATACTCACGCTCTCTGTGTGTGTGTGTGTGTGTGTGTGTGTGTGTGTGTGTGTGTGTGTGTGTGTGTGTGTGTGTGTGTGTGTGTGTGTGTGTGTGTACAGTATACAGTATGTGGTTCTGAGACAGAATACTGTATCTAACATTTATTTTCTCTTTCTCTTTAATGTCTTCTCTGCTCCCCGTTCCTTGATGCTGCACAGGTAAGTCTTGACTTTTGAAAACACCTCTAGCACCTTAAGAAATACCTCAACTCAATGTTCAGCACTCAACACACTACACTATGCATCCATCCAGTTAGCTGCAGGAAGTGCCATCCAAACATGTTCTGAATCTAGATCTGTTAATAATGAGGTCATGGTTCCAGGCTAGTGCTCTGCTTCATGCTCCTGCATCCTAAGAGTAACGAGCTACTTAGCTGTCCTGTAAATATGGAACAGGACAGGACTCTCCTCTCCGGGAGGACAAGGCTCGGCTGGAGAATGGGTTTCCATGTGGTCCCACAAGTTATTTACATTTACATTTAAGTCATTTAGCAGACGCTCTTATCCAGAGCGACTTACAAATTGGTGCATTCACCTTATGATATCCAGTGGAACAGCCACTTTACAATAGTGCATCTAAATCTTTTAAGGGGGGGGGGGGGGGGTTAGAGAGTAGTTATCATAGAGAGTGACCACATCTTCCTTTAATTTATAGACGAGCAAGGAGAGGGGGCCAGAGAGAGGGAGAGTAGTCAGAGAAAGACTAGGATGGCTGCTTCATTGCCCGAACATTTAAATAATGACGTCAAATAAATATTTCAGGAGAAAAACACGCGCCAGTGAGGGTATGAACGAAACATTGGGCAAACAATTGGATGACAATGGACAAAACAAAACAAACAAACGAGCAACTGAACCAAAATAGAAGAGGAAAGAACTGCCAGAAATGGGAGAAAAGTCGGATGAAGGAGGGAAGAGTGAGGGCAACATATTATGTGGAGAGATTGAATCAGTGACCTTGGGACGATTTATCAGTGAACAACAGAAACAGAGAAACACTAACCCGGTACGTCCTCCAATAGGAATGATGTTACATCATCCTTGTATCATAAACAGGAACAACAAGGCAGAGTTGTCTCCCTTCTATTCCTCCTGTAGAATCTAGCTCTCTCCTTCCCTCCCTTGTCTCATTCCCTTCTCTTTATCTTTTCCCCTCTATCTGTGTCCCCTCTCTCCGCCTATCTCTTTCTGTTACTTTCTCTCTCCCGACTCTCTCTACTCCCTCTCCCTGTCCCCCCTTCTCTCTGTCTCCTCTCTCCTCCCCTCCTGCCCTCTCCTTTCTGAGAGGAGGGTAATGGAATTTGACTGCATGTCTAGAAAGCCCAGTGTTAGAGCAGGATTTACTACTAATAGGCAAGGACAGTGTGACCTAAGCTGTGTGTGTATGTGTGTGTGTGTGTGTGTGTGTGTGTGTGTGTGTGTGTGTGTGTGTGTGTGTGTGTGTGTGCGTGTGCGTGTCAGAGTACAAGGAAGTGTGTGTGTGCCCACTTAGACAAAGACAGCTAAGTGCTTTGGACAAGACCTGTAATAAATAGTATACATGACACAAACCCTCACCCTCAGTCCGGCCTTTACACATGCATGAGCGCTTACCCCCCCCCACACACACACACAGATTAGCACCAAAGTTATTTTGACCTTTATGGCTGCATCCTCTCTGTTGAGTCTTCTGGGAGCTAATTGGGTACAGAGTTATTATTGTGATTTTTTCCCCTCTGCCTTTCACACACACTACGCACACGCACAGACACCGGTGTACACACACACTCGGTGCTCTAATTTACCCAGTGAGTTTACACGGCGACCCAGAAAACCAATCAGGTTGTTGATGACAGTATTCTTTTTTCTGTTGCTTTGTCTTTGTCTCTCTGAGAGTAACCTGGACTACATTCCTTAAAGTTTTGCTGAAATCCCCTGTGGAAGGACTGTCACATGACATATATTATTATAAGGATAGGAAACAGCTCTAGTCTATTGGGACACATCCACATTGGTGCTTTAGGGGTTCTCCATTAGGTGCTTTCCATAGGATGTCAATTAACTAACACTATTGAACAAGCAGAGAGCACGGTTAGAGCGAGCGGAGAGCACGGTTAGAGCGAGCGGAGAGCACGGTTAGAGCGAGCGGAGAGCACGGTTAGAGCGAGCGGAGAGCACGGTTAGAGCGAGCGGAGAGCACGGTTAGAGCGAGCGGAGAGCACGGTTGGAGCGAGCAGAGAGCACGGTTGGAGCGAGCAGAGAGCACGGTTGGAGCGAGCAGAGAGCACGGTTAGAGCGAGCAGAGAGCACGGTTGGAGCGAGCAGAGAGCACGGTTGGAGCGAGCAGAGAGCACGGTTGGAGCGAGCAGAGAGCACGGTTGGAGGGGGCAGAGAGCACGGTTGGAGCGAGCAGAGAGCACGGTTGGAGCGAGCAGAGAGCACGGTTAGAGCGAGCAGAGAGCACGGTTAGAGCGAGCAGAGAGCACGGTTGGAGCGAGCAGAGAGCACGGTTGGAGCGAGCAGAGAGCACGGTTGGAGCGAGCAGAGAGCACGGTTGGAGCGAGCAGAGAGCACGGTTAGAGCGAGCAGAGAGCACGGTTAGAGCGAGCAGAGAGCACGGTTAGAGCGAGCAGAGAGCACGGTTAGAGCGAGCAGAGAGCACGGTTAGAGCGAGCAGAGAGCACGGTTAGAGCGAGCAGAGAGCACGGTTAGAGCGAGCAGAGAGCACGGTTAGAGCGAGCAGAGAGCACGGTTAGAGCGAGCAGAGAGCACGGTTAGAGCGAGCAGAGAGCACGGTTAGAGCGAGCAGAGAGCACGGTTAGAACAAGCGGAGAGCGCGGTTAGAGCAAGCGGAGAGCGCGGTTGGAGCAAGCAGAGAGCACGTCATGGGGATGAGGTAGTTGGATGGGCTATTTACAGATGGGCTATGTACAGATGCAGTGATCTGTGAGCTACTCTGACAGTTGATGCTTAAAGTTAGTGAGGGAGATATGAGTCTCCAGCTTCAGTGATTTTTGCAATTCATTCCAGTCATTGGCAGCAGAGAACTTTGGGGGTGACCAGTGAGATATACCTGCTGGAGCGCGTGCTACGGGTGGGTGCTGCTATGGTGACCAGTGAGCTGAGATAAGGCGGAGCTTTACCTAGCAAAGACTTATAGATGACCTGGAGCCAGTGGGTTTGGCGACGAATATGAAGCGAGGGCCTGCCAACGAGAGCATACAGGTCGCAGTGCTGGGTAGTATATGGGGCTTTGGTGACAAAACGGATGGCACTGTGATAGACTGCATCCTGTTTGCTGAATAGAGTCTTGGAGGCTATTTTATAAATCACATCGCCTAAGTCAAGTATCGGTGGGATGGTCAGTTTTACGAGGGTATGTTTGGCAGCATGAGTGAAGGATGCTTTGCTGCGAAAATAGGAAGCCCATTCTAGATTTGATTTTGGATTGGAGATGCTTAATGTGAGTCAGAACCGTCCAGAGTAGTGATGCTGGACGGGCGGGCAGGTGCGGGCAGCGATCGGTTGAAGAGCATGCATTTAGTTTTACTTGCATTTAAGAGCAGTTGGAGGCCATGGAAGGAGAGTTGTAATGGCATTGAAGCTCGTCTGGAGGTTAGTTAACACAGTGTCCGAAGAAGGGCCAGAAGTATACAGAATGGTGTCGTCTGCATAGAGGCATTAGAGGATCTATCACAGGCTGTTAAGATCAGCCAAGTTAGGTGTTATGATATAGTCCTATGCACACAGAGCAAGGCAGAGTAGAGCAGAACACACACGTCTCTACTATTGAACTCTGTACACTTCTACCTCTTTCTCTCTCTTCTCTCACACGCACACGCACACGCACACACTTAAACACTATCACTTAACACAATCCCACCAAGATTTCCGGTGAGAAGCAGTATGCAACTGGATGTGAGTCTTCCTCACACCCTCTGCCGTCTGTTTATACTGATCCTCTGTGGAACAATAAGCACACTGACCTTTCAGTTCTCTTCTCTCTGCCTCATGGTGAGTCGGTGTGTGTGTGTTTGTGTGTCTGTATGTCAGGGCTACTGAAACCGTGTGTATGTTTCCCTTCATGGTGTGTGTGTGTGTCTATCTTGAAGCAGTGTTTAATGTGTGTGTGTGTGTTATAAGTGTATAGCTGTTTGTATTACTTCTGTATGTGTGTGTTTGTGTGTTTGCCGTGTATGTGTGTTTCTAGTCGGGTTGGAGTGGAGAGACATACTCTAATCCCTCTCCATTGTGTTAGTGCACGAAGCGCTATCTCTTGTTATCAGCCTCCCTCTCTCCGCACGCCGCCCCCTCCACCACAACTAAACGCAAACACAATACTTAACCGGCTTAACTTGTAAGACTCTCCGCTGGTACCGGGTGGGAGGCGGGAACGAGGGATGGAGAGAGGGACATAAGGGATGTAGGGAAGGAAGGATGGGGAGAGGGACAGAGGAATACCGCGAAGGAAGGACAGATGGCGAGAGGGACAGAGGGATTAAATTAATTGAATTAAAGAATTAGAGGGATGGGGCCTCCCGATTGGCGCAGTGGTCTAAGGCACTGCATCGCAGTGCTAGCTGTGCCACTAGAGATTCTGGGTTCAAGTCCAGGCTCTGTCGCAGCCAGGGAGACCCAAGGGGCGGCGCACAATTGGCCCAGCGCTGTCCGGGTTCGGGGAGGGTCTGGCCGGCAGGGATGTCCTTGTCCCATCGCTCACTAGCAACTCCTGTGGCGGGCCAGGCACAGTGCACGCTGACACGGTCGCCAGGTGTATAGTGTTTCCTCCGACGCATTGGTGCGGCTGGCTTCCTTGTTAAGTGGGCATTGTGTCAAGAAGCATTGCGGCTTGGTTGGGTTGTGTTTCGGAGGACACGCGGCTCTCGACCTTCGCCTCTCCCGAGTCCGTATAGGATTTGCAGCGATGAGACAAGACTGTAACTACCAATTGGATAGGACAACATTGGGGAGAAAAAGGGGTCAAAATAAAAATATATATTTCGAGGGAGGAATAGTTGATAGTTTGAGTAATTCCCTTCATACCCCTGTTCCTTATCTCTGATCATTTGCGAGATTTCAATGCCAGGGTCAGGGTCAGTTTAGCTTAATGTTTAGCCTCTCTCTACCTTTCTCTGTCTCTCTCTCTCTCTCTCTCTCCCCCCTCTCTCTCTTTCTCTCTCCTTCACTCTCCTTCTCTCTCTTTCCTTCAATAATAACAAACGCCAACATGGGTTTTGACTTTTGAACCATGCACAAACATTGTTACATTTATGTAAAGTAAATTCATAATGTTTGTACTTATATCAAGAACACTTAGCTCTAAGTATAAGCAAGTGCAAGCAAGCGAGCCTATTGGTTCAGCACTTTCAAAATGGACACCGACAGAAATCCAGATAGATTCAGATGGAGAGAGAGAGAGAGAGACGCAGTTTAGCCCACCAGATAGAGAGACACTGAAGTATTTTATGAGGCCTATCTGGTCTAAAAAGGAAGGAAAATACAATCAATACAATCAAAATACAAATACAATGTAACGACACATAGACGGCGCATTCCGCGAACAAAACAACTCTCGCAATATCAACTGGAATTACATGGGTCTATACCTGAACTTTCTCTCTCTCTCTGAGTGTTGTTAGTGTCTGATAGTTTCCGTTTAGTGTCTGTGTTTATAGTGTTTATCATGTTTCTAGTGTCTCTCTGTCTGTCTCCCCTGACTGCTCTGACTGCTCTAAACTGCTCCAAGGTTGTCTGTGTTTTTGGGGGAGCCCGCTGTTGTCTTTGAAGATGCAGAGACAACACACAGCCCTGTTTTGACAACACCGTTTGTGTGTGTGCTGATAGTGTTTTGGTGTGTGTGAAGTGCTCCTGACGAAAGCGCTGATCAATCAACAACTGCTGTCTTGCCTCTCAGGGTGACGGCACAAGCCCAGATGACATCACACTGGAGGCGCACACACACACACACACACACACACACACACACACACACACACACACACACACACACACACACACACACACACACACACACACACACACACACACACACACACAGAAAATAACAATCGGTTGCCACCATGATTCCCTGAGATATTGAGTTGATTCTACTGTCATCACACCTGTCCTCCCCTCACTCACCCTTCACTTCCACCAACCTAATTACTATATCCCACCTTTCTCAACACCATCTCTGTAACTATCCCTCTCCTCAACCCCTCCACCCCACACACACACACACACACACACACACACACACACACACACACACACACACACACACACACACACACACACACACACACACACACACACACACACACACACACACACACACACACACACACAAAAGTGAGCTCAAAGTGCCAAAGCCCCTCCAGAATTACACACAACAGGATGAAAAAAATAAAATCTCATTCCAATCATGGCCCTGTTGGTAATATTAGCATTTTGATTACAATTCCAGTCAGGTTTTGATGATGATGAAGTCGATTACGATGATCCTAACTGTTGTGATGATGATTGTTTACAATCATCAGTTTACAATTGGCTCATTCATCCCCCTCCTCTCCCCTGTAACTATTCCCCAGGTCGTTGCTGCAAATGAGAACGTGTTCTCAGTCAACTTACCTGGTAAAATAACGGATAAATAAAAAAAATAAAAAAAATGGTGCTGCTGATTTACTCTGCTTATTGACGTAGTGGGATCTCAGTTGAACATCTCTCATTGGGCTCTCTGTATTCTGGTCATTCCCCTGTCATTAACCAGACGTAGCAGTTGTGTAACTCTGACTAAGGATGCTATGACACAAATCTAAATGAGAGAGAGGGGCGTGACAAGAGAGTGTGACAAGAAAAAAATATGAAAAGTGTGTGTGTGTGTATTGAAGCAGGAGTGAATGAAATGACTATTAACTGGTCGCCCTCTAGGTTACAGAGAGCTGGTAGTCCCATCCACCAAACTAACAGGTGTGAAATACGGAAGAGACTCAGGGGGTTTGCTTATTTGGTATAGAGCAGACGTAACCCACTCTATTAAATTAGTCAAAACAGGAACATTTTACATCTGGCAAGAAATAAGGACATTATCTTATCAAAGAAAAATGTCCTTGTGTGCTAACTATGTCCCCCCCAATAGAATCCTCATACTTTAACACTCCCCATGCTTCTCCATCCTAGAGAGGGAGATCAACCATTTCCAGGCCCAGGGACGTGTACTAGTCTGTGGCGACCTAAATGCCAGAACTGGACAAGAACCTGACGCTCTTAGCACACAGGGGGCCAACCACCCACCTACCTGGAGGTGACAGCCTTCCCTCCCAAATATGCCCCCCTAGACACAACAACCAACAGAAACGGGCCACAACTCGTGTAGCTCTATTCCATGCTGGGTCTGTACAGTCAATGGTAGGCTTCGAGGGGACTCTTATGGTAGGTACACCTACAGCTCATCTCTTGGCAGTAGTACTGTAGATGACTTTATCACTGACCTCAACCCAGAGTCTGTCAGAGCGTTCACAGTCATCCCACTGACACCCCTAACAGATCACAGCAACATCACAGTCTACTTAAACAGAGCAATAGTCAATCATGAGGCATCAAAGCCAAAAGAACTGTATAAATTTATGAAATGCTATGGATGGAAGGAAAGTTGAAAGCTATCAAAAAACAATGAGGCAACAACAACAAATTAAATCCCTTTTAGCCAACTTCCTGGACAAAACGTTTCACTGTAATAGTAAAGGTGTAAACTTGGCAGTAGAAAACCTAATATATTAGAACTTGTAGAAAAAAAAGAGGAGGAAGGGAAGTGCTACTAAGGTACACAATAGTAGGTTTTGGTAGATAGAAGGTGCTCTTTGGTAAAAGGGGTAAATTGGTCATCAAAAAGAAAGGAGGACCAGGGCACTCTTCATATAATTAATACAAATTCCTTTATTAGTATGGCATGTTCAATAGAAACAAAGTTTTAAAAATCCAACGCGCTTCGGCTGCATGGCCTTTGTCAGGGAGTACAGACGAAACGCGTCGGATTTTTAAAACGTTGTGCCTTGGTCCTCCTTTCTTTTTGATAGTACATTTGAACTCTCAGCTTCCAGATCAAATCGAAAAATGTCAAGCAGACAACCGAAGACATTGAACAACAGTGACAAATGGTTTGATGCAAAAACATAAGAAATAAATTGAGAAACCTGTCCAACCAAAAACATAGATACCGACCCAGGAAACCTGAGCCTTCGCTATGGTGAATCACTAAAACAATACAGAAATACACTACGGAAAAAGAAAGAACAGAATCCATAGAATCTAACCACTTCTGGGAAATACTCAGGGGCGATTTTAGCATGTAAATCTTGGTGGGGCAAAAACAACAAATGTTATGTATGCCAACAAAGCCACTACACAACACAACACTAAACAATACATGAATTGCACTATAACGGTGACAAACGGTGCCCACAAACTGTTAGGGCCTACATAAAGCTGTCCCAACAGCAGAGCTTTCCTTTCAGCGCCATGGAGTGAATCCTTACCACTGTTACACCTGGCTATCAGCTGAGCGTCATCTAGGTAGCAAAACAGTTAATTCAGCCTCATTTACTCACTTTTTAAGACCATAGCTGATATTGCAGACTTGCTTTAACAAATGTGGATTCTACTGACTCCTTGTGGATTTGTGTAAATCGATAAGAACCTCATTCTCCTTCAATAATAACAAATGTGTTTTGACGTTTGACTTTTGAACCATGCACAAACATTATTACATTTATGTTCAGTAAATTCATCCTGTTTGTACTTATATCAAGAACACTTAGCTCTGAGTAAAAGCAAGTGCAAGCAAGCGAGCCTATTGGTTCAGCACTTTCAAAATGGAGAGAGAGAGAGAGAGAGAGACCCACCCACCCACCCACCCACCCACCGGTTGCCCTCTAGGTTATAGAGAGCTGGTAGTTTTGTTCACGAGGGTCCACTTTTTTATAGACAATGTACCGGCGCATTCCGCAAACAAAACAACTCTCGCAATATCAACTGGAATTACATGGGTCTGTTACTGAACTTTTTGTTGAAAACAAAGGCATAGGATGGGCAAGAAGTGATGGAAACATGGGCATATCATTTGGACCGGTCAGTTCCCCATCTATAATAATAGACTACTGTGCTTGATGTTGTTGAGTCCTAAAAGTCTCCTACACACACAGATTCCGCGCTTGAGGTGCGACGACACTGTGATTGATAGTGTTTACGTTGTATACGTCTCCGGAACAGATTCCCATTCGCCTCCAACTGAGCTCACCATATTGTCCCAGCTGACAGCTGTCACGACGTTACAATGGCTGCCACCAGCACCGGGTAGAGACAACAGCTATGTTCTCCCTGGACCCAGAGGAGAATGCTCTGACGAGAGAACAGGAGTGAGGTGGGAAAAGTACCAGTGCACTCACTCGCTTGTAAATACTTCTCCGCGTATGCATCCTCAAATCTCCTCTGCCACAGACGGCTATGAGAGTGCAATTGGAACACATTTTGAAAAAATAAGCTAAATGCTAATACATTTGAGCTGGTAGTTGAGTGTTTACCATATAGTTGGTGTCTTACCTGAGGTGTGTTTGAGGGAAAAGCCTGGGTAATGAAAATAGATAATAGATTTGGATGTGATCCCTTAGTCTGAGTTTGTCATTAATTTGTCACTGACATGGTACATAGGACCGATTTGAATGCGTGTTGATGGTGTATTCTGAGCGATTGCTAAAGCCCCGAGGATGTTAAATCAAACCCAAGTCGAGTTTCAAGTTTTAATGTCACGTGCACAAGTACAGTGAAATGCCTTTCTTGCCGAACTCTAAACCCAACAATGCAATAATCAGTATCGTTCTAAAAATAGCACAAGGTAGAAAACAAAAACACATGAGAAATAAGAAACAAGACAAACACGAGAAAGTAAGAAGTTATATAAAGGGTCAGTTCCAATACCATATTTACAATGTGCAGGGATACTGGAGTGACAGAGGTAGATATGTAAAGAGGTAAGATTACTAGGAATCAGGATATATGATAAACAGAGGAGCAGCAGCGTAAATGAAGATCGTATGTGAGTGTATGTGCATGTTATGTGTGTGTTGGGAGTGTCAGTTGTGCGCAGCTCTGTGGAGTCCTGTGAGTGTGCATAGAGACAGTGCAAAGGGTCAATGCAGATAGTACATGTAGCCATTCTGTTAGATATTTAGAAGTCTTATGGCTTGGGGATGGAAGCTGTTCAGGAGCCTGTTGGCGCCAGACTTGATGTACCGGTACCGCCTGCCGTGCTGAAGCAGAGAGAACACTCTATGGCTTGGGTGGCTGGAGCCTTTAGCGATTTTCCAGGCGTTCCTTTCACACCGCCTGATATAGAGGTCCTTGATGGCAGTTTATTGATCAAAGTTTATTGGTCACATACACAGATTTGCAGATGTTATCACAGGTGCAGCTAAATGCCTGTGTTTCTAGCTCCAACAGTGCAGTAATATCTAGCAATAAAAAAATAAATCAATACGCATCTAATCCAGATAAATAAGGAAATTAAGAAATATCAGAACGAGCAATGTCAGAGACCGGAATATAAATATAAAAGCTATGATCCCTCACTTGTTAAATCCACTTCAATCAGTGTAGATGAAGGGGGGGAGACAGGTTAAAGAATGATTTTTAAGCCTTGAGACAATTGAGACATGGATTGTGTATGTGTGCCATTCAGAGGATGAATGGGCAAGAAGAAATATTTAAGTGCCTTTGAACGGGGTATGGTAAATAGATACCAGTTGCACTGGTTTGAGTGTGTCAAGAACTGCAACGCTGCTGGCCTCCAGAAATAAAAGCTTCTACTATTTGTAGGTGTGACACCTACTCCCGTTGTCTGCTGCACTGTTGCTTGGATTCCACCTGGCGATCTGTTCACCGTCTGCCCTGGTTGTCTCCCCCTTATATATTACATTTTTGTCTTGTGCAATTTGCTATTTGCATGACTCCTGCATGCTTTGTTGACTACGAAATTTCTTTACCCAACCGTGGGACAGACTATGTTTGTTCCCACACTCGGGACTCTGACTCTCTATTGGTTACACTGACTTTTGGCCTTTTGACTTTTGTCCCGTTCTAACCACCTCTCGCCGGCTTTGTATACCTGCACTAAACTCTCTCCTGGCCCCTTACACTAAGTCTGAATTTAAGTGCTAGGTGACCTAAACTGGGACATGCTTAAACCACCTGACCAAGTCCTTAAGCAATGGGACTCCCTAAATCTTTCTCAGATTATTACCAATCCCACAAGATATGACTCCAAACACCCAGAAAAGGCTACTCTTTTTGATGTTATCCTCACAAATAATCCTGATAGGTATCAGTCTGGTGTTTTCTGTAATGACCTCACTGTTTTACAGCCTGTGTTCATGATGGCTGCTCAGTGAAATGACCTGACCTGATTTGTCATAGACACTTGCTAAAAAACTTTAAAACTTTAATGAGCAAGCCTTCCTTCATGAACTGGCCTCTGTAAAATGGAATATAATTTTATTTTTTCAGTGGTATTGTTAACAAACACGCCTCCATAAAGAAAATTAGAATTTAAAACAGTTTCAGCCTCTGGTTCGACCGGGATCTTGCAGAGTTACTCCACCTCAAGAATTGCATTTGGCAAAAGGCTCGGCACACGCATACTCAGGCTGACTGGCAAATGAGAAATAAGTGCACTCAGGCTATCCGGAAGGCCAAAGTTAGTTACTTTAAGGAGCAGTGCTCTCTCTGTGGGTCTAACCCCAAGAAGTTCTGGAAAACGGTTAAAGACCTGGAGAATAAACCCTCCTCCTTACAGCTACCATGTCCCTTAATGTTAATGATGTGGTTGTTACTGACAAGAAGCACATGGCTGAGCTCTTTAATCACCACTTCATTAAGTCAGGATTCCTATTTGACTCAGCCACGCCTCCTTTCCCATTCAACATTTCCTCATCTCTCACCCCTTCTAATGTGACTATCCCTGATACTTCGCCCTCTTTTTCCCCTGCCCCGCTACAAAGTTTCTCCTTGCAGGCAATCACTGAGTCCCAGGTCCTAAAGGAGCTCCTGAAACTTGACCCCAAAACACCATCTGGGTCAGATGGTTTAGACCCTTTCTTCTTTAAGGTTGCTGCCCCTATCATCGCTAGGCCTATCTCCGACCTTTTTAACCTGTCTCTCCTCTCTGAGGAGGTTCCCATTGCTTGGAAGGCAGCCACGGTTCATCCCTTATTTAAAGGGGGAGATCAAGCTGATCCTAACTGTTTTGCCTAACTATTTTGCCCTGTTTATCAAGAAGCTTTCTTGATGTCTACAGCATTATCTCTGGCATACAATCTGGTTTCCGCTCAGGTTATGGATGCGTCACTGCAACCTTAAAGGTTCTCAATGATGTGACCATTGCCCTTGATTCTCAGCAATGTTGTGCTGCTATTTTTATTGACTTGGCCAAAGCTTTTGATACGGTAGACCATTCCATTCTTGTGGGCCGGCTAAAGAGTATTGGTATCTCTGAGGGGTCTTTGGCCTGGTTTGCTAACTACCTCTCTGAGTGCAGTGTATAAAGTCAGAAAATCTGCTGTCTCAGCCACTGCTTGTCACCAAGGGAGTACCCTAAGGCTCAATCCTAGGCCCCACGCTCTTCTCAATTTACATCAACAACATAGCTCAGGCAGTAGGAAGCTCTCTCATCCATTTATATGCTGATTATACAGTCTTGTACTCAGCTGGCCCCTCCCTGGATGTTGTGTTAAATGCTCTACAACAAAGCTTTCTTAGTGTCCAACAAGCTTTCTCTACCTTTAACCTTGTCCTGAACACCTACAAAACAAAGGTCATGTGGTTTGGTAAGAAGAATGCCCCTCTCCCCACAGATGTCATTACTACCTCTGAGGGTTTAGAGCTTGAGGTAGTCACTTCATACAAGTACTTGGGAGTATGGCTAGACGGTACACTGTCCTTCTCTCAGCACATATCAAAGCTTCAGGCTAAAGTTAAATCTAGACTTGGTTTCCTCTATCGTAATCTCTCCTCTTTCACCCCAGCTGCCAAACAAACCCTGATTCAGATGACCATCCTACCCATGCTAGATTACGTCGACATAATTTATAGATCGGCAGGTAAGGGTGATCTCGAGCGGCTAGATGTTCTTTACCATTCGGCCATAGATTTGCCACCAATGCTCCTTATAGGACACGTCACTGCACTCTGTAAACTGGTCATCTCTGTATACCCATTGCAAGACCCACTGGTTGATGCTTATTTATAAAACCCTCTTAGGTCTCACTCCCCCCTATCTGAGATATCTACTGCAGCCAGCATCCCGGAGTCGCCTCTTCACTGTTGACGTTGAGACTGGTGTCGAGACGTCAATTGCCAAGATCTTCAATTTCTTGCATGGAACATCCTTCATTTCTCAGAGCAAGAATAGACTGACGAGTTTCAGAAGAAAGTTCTTTGTTTCTGGCTATTTTGAGCCTGTAATCGAACCCAAAAATGCTGACGCTCCAGATACTCAACTAGTCTAAAGAAGGACAGTTTTATTGCTTCTATAATCAGCACAACAATTTTCAGCTGTGCTAACATAATTGCAAAAGCGCTTTCTAATGATCAATCCGCTTTTTAAAATGATAAATTTGGATTAGCTAACACAACATGCCATTGGAACACAGGAGTGATGGTTGCTGATAATGGGCCTCTGTACGCCTATGTAGATATTCCATAAAAAATCTGCCGTTTCCAGTTACAATAGTCATTTACAACATTAACAATGTCTACACTGTATTTCGGATACATTTTATGTTATTTTAATGGACAAAAAAAGTGCTTTTCTTTAAAAAACAAGGACATTTCTAAGTGACCCCAAACTTTTGAACGGTAGTGTATATATATATATATATATTTTTTTTTTATCCCAGACCCCGTAACCGCAGGAGGCCTTTTGCCTTTTGGTAGATCGTCATTGTAAATAAGATTTTTTTATTATTTGACTTGCCTAGTTAAATAAAGGTAAAATAAATACAAATAAATAAAAACCCTCTGGAGAACCCTGCAGTTGTGGACGGTGCAATTGCCGTAGCAGGCGGTGTTACAACCCAACAGGATGCTCTCAATGGTGCATCTGTGAGGGTCTTAGGGGACTAGCCAAATTGCTTCAGTGTCCTGAGGTTGACGAGGCGCTGATGCGCCTTCTTCACCACACTGTCTGTGTGAAGGGACCATTTTAGGTTGTCAGTGATGTGCACGCCGAGGAACTTGAAGCCTTTTGGTCCCGTTGATGGTGTTCTCTCTGTTGCCTCCTGTAGTCCATGATCAGCTTTTTTTTCTCTTCATTGATGTTAAAGACAAGGGTTGTGACTCTGAAAGCCTGGACCAAAATAAATCTGTCCCAGGTTAAGGACATGTCAACAACAAGTCCCCGGTCACCTTGAGTGTGTATCACCATGGCGACAGCGAGCGAGGAGTGTGTGTGTGTGTGTGTAGAGAGGCGCTGGTCGTCACACACTCTCTGAGGAAGTCATGGGAGAGGTCCTTAGCAGATACATCTGATACATTTGAATACATTAACATGCATCCCTCTTTTCAGTTAATCCCTAATCTATCACAAATGGATTGGTGTCAACACAGGTTTCAATGCATAGCTTTCACCTATCCAGTCATAGAAGATCAGTGATGATATGCGTTCATGATACAAACAGAGATAGAACAACGCGACAGATATTCCACTGGGTGTATAAATGTGAAGTATCCGCTTGGCGTTTCCACTCAGTACCAAATATGATAGTGAGAGGAAGCCCAGAGGCCGGCAATGAAACATTTTATCTCAATACAGTTTTCTATTCCCAAAACTATAATCTGTTATGAACAGAGTGGACAACATTTTGTAGACGTTTCCCTTTGCAAAACATTGTGTTGTTTAGAAGGAGTGCAAAGGCCGAATTGAGTTATTGCACACTCGCACTTCAGAGTAGGCGTTCCCTAACGGAAACATGCAAATGAATGCTAGAACAGCTCGTGCTTGACTCTGCCCACCTCCTTGCTTGTTCTACCTACTATGACTCATTTGTTCCCATTGGAAACGACAGGCTGTGGTGATCTTGGGTTAGTTAAAAATCTTTATTCAATGTATTATTCAAACTGTGCTCTATGGGGGACCATGATATGAAACGGACTCGTTCAGTGTAAGCTTTTTGATGGATGGCCTGTTCCGTTGTGTTGTGATGATGTGTGTGTAATAGTTGTTTTTTTCCTGCTGTGCAACTGGAGTGGCTTGTTATGATGCGTGGAGAAGGGGGCTTTTAGTATGCTGCAGGAGTGTCTCGTTTTTATGATGCGTGTAAATAGGGGCTTTACTGGTATGCAGCTGGCCTGTCTCCTTGTGACAATGCGTGGAAATTGATTATTTTATGGAACATCATCCTTTGTGCAAAGCTAAGAACCCTCTTCATGAGGTAGATGTGCCATTGGTCCAGAAAATACCCTTTTTCTACTGACATTACAAAGAAACAATTGAATGTATACGTTTTGCTGATATCGCAAAGGAACAATAGAATATTATATTTTTCTCTGACATCCCATAGAAACAATGGAATATAACCTTTTTGCTAACATCACATGGAAAACAATGGAATGATACCCTTCTCTCTGACATCACAATGGAATGGGAGTAACACAGGCATTTCCATGGCAACTGTAACCGTGGCTCCTACTCAGGCCCTCGTCTCACCTTTGCGGGTGAAGCCAGGGCTTCCTAGTCCAATCAGAGCCCAGAGAGGTTGGTGGGAGGGGCCTATCCCCAGGGGTGCTCATTATAGCCCTGCGGTGATGGTTGTTTGTTGAGAGAGAGAGAGGGAGAGAGAGAGAGAGACCACTAGTTGCCCTCTAGGTTACAGAGAGCTGGTAGTCCCATCCACCTACCAGGTGTGAAACAGGGAAGAGACTCAGGGGGTATGCTAATTTGGTATAGAGCAGACCTAACCCACTCTATTAAATGAGTCAAAACAGGAACATTTAACATCTGGCTAGAAATTAATAAGGAAATGATCTCAACAGAGATAAATGCCCTCATGTGTGCTACCTATATACCCCCAATAGAATCCCCATACCTTAACGATGACAGATTCTCCCTCCTAGAGGGTGGTGCATTTCATGCAGACAACCTAAGAAAATGAACAACAATGACAAATGGTTTGATGAAGAATTTAAAAACCTAAGATAGAAATTGAGAAAAAAAAACATAGAGACCCAGAAAACCTGAGCATTCAGTGTGGTGAATCACTGAAACAAAACAGAAATACACTACGGAAAAAGAAGGAATGGCATGTCAGAAATCAGCTCAATGTAATTGAAGAATCCATAGAATCTAACCACTTCTGGGAAAATTGGAACACCCTAAACAAACAACAACACAAAGAGTTATCCATCGAAAACTGAGATGTGTGGATAAATCACTTCTCCTATCTTTTTGGCTATATAACAAAGAACAAACAGCAAAAACATATACATGATCAAATATAAATCTTAGAATCAACTATTAAAGTCCACCAGAACCCACTGGATTCTCCAATTTCAGTGAATGAACTAAAGGACAAAATACAAACCCTCCAACCCAAAAAGGCCTGTGGTATTGATGCTATCCTAAATGGAATGATAAAATATATAGACCACAAGTTCCAATTGGCTATACTTAAACTCTTTAACATCATCTTTAGCTCTTGCATCTTCCCCAATATTTGGAACCAAGGACTGATCTCCCCAATCCACAAAAGTGAAGAGAAATGTAACCCCAATAACTACAGTGGGATATGTGTAAACAGTAACCTTGGGAAAATCTTTTGCATTATCATTAACAGCATACATTTCCTCAGTGAAGCCAATGTACTGAGCAAATGTCAAATTGGCTTTTTACCAAATTACCTAACGACAGACCACGTAATCACCATGTACACCCTAATTGACAAGCAAACAAACCGAAACAAAGGCAAAGTCTTCTCATGCTTTGTTGATTTCAAAAAAGCTTTTGATTCAATTTGGCATGATGGTCTGCTATACAAATGGATGGAAAGTGGTGTTGGGGGAGAAACATACTACATTATAAAATCCATGTACGCAAACAACAAGTGTGCCATCAAAATTGGCAAAAAACACACACATTTCTTTCCAAAGGGCGAGTGAGACAGGGTGAGACAGGGATGCAGCTTGAGCCTCACCCTCTTCAACATATATATCAACAAATTGGCGAGGGCACTAGAACAGTCTGCAGCACCCGGCCTCACCATACTAGAATCTGAAGTCAAATGTCTACTGTTTGCTGATGATCTGGTGCTTCTGTCCCCAACCAATGAGGGCCTACAGCAGCACAGATTCTGCCAGACCTGGGCCCTGACAGTAAATCTCAGTAAGATAATAATAATGCTGTTCCAAAAAAGGTCCAGTTGCCAGGACCACAAATACAAATTCCATCTAGACACCATTGCCCTAGAGCACACAAAAAACTAACAAAGTGCATTCGGAAAGTATTCAGACCCCTTGACTTTTTTCACATTTTGTTGCTTTACAGTCCAAGGCCGCCTTCAGCGGCCTCTCTCAATACCAAGGCTATGGTCACTGAGTCTGTCCATAGTCAAAGCTTTCCTTAAATTTGGGTCAGCCACTGTAGTCAGGTATTCTGCCACTGTGTACAGTACTCTCTGTTTAGGGCCAAATAGCATTTCAGTTTGCTCTGTTTTTTTTTGTAAATTCTTTCCAATGTGTCAAGTAATTATCTTGTTGTTTTCTCATGATTTGATTGGATCTAATTGTGTTGCTCTCATGGGGCTCTGTGGGGTCTGGTTGTGTTTGTGAACAGAGCTCCAGGACCAGATTTCTCAGGGGACTCTTCTCTAGTTTAAACTCTCTGTAGGTGATGGCTTTGTTATGGAAGGTTTGGGAATCGCTTCCTTTTAGGTGGTTGTAGAATTTAATGACTCTTTTCTGGATTTTGATCATTAGCTGGTATCGGCCCTGCATGCATAATTTGGTGTTTTACGTTATACACAGAGGATGTTTTTGCAGAATTCTGCAAGCAGAGCCTCAATTTGGTGTTTGTCCCATTTTATGAACTCTCTCTCTCTCTCTCTCTCTCTCTCTCTCTCTCTCTCTCTCTCTCTCTCTCTCTCTCTCTCTCTCTCTCTCTCTCTCTCTCTCTCTCTCTCTCTCTCTCTCTCTCTCTCTCTCTCTCTCTCTCTCTCTCTCTCTCTCTCTCTCTCTCCTTTCCTTTCCTTTCCTTTCCTTTCCTTTCCTTTCCTTTGTTTCTTCAATGTGTTAAACTCTCCCAGGATCCCTCAGCTATATGGCTGTAAATCCAGATCTATAGGGGTATGTCTGTCAGTGTGTGAGGCTGTGGATTGCTTACTGGGCAGTCTCAAAGATCACCTCCATTGCTCCTGTGAGGCTTTATAGGCTAATTACTGGGCTGCTGTGTTAGCAACTCAGCCCTTTTACCACCAACGCTCCCCTGTCTCTTTCACCACAGGCCTCTTATATACACGCTTGTTTTACCACCGGCTCTTATACTACCAACCTCTTTACTACCACCCCATTTATCACTAGTCGGTCGACTACCAACCCTCCACGAGCAACACCTTTACTCCCAAGCTGTATTACCAACCCCATGTACTAGCACTGCACAGCAGGCCTGGGGAGGGGGCTGGGGATAGTATGGAAGGGGCAATAAATAGGCGGTAGAAGCCAAAGGCTAGGAAGATAGCTTTCGTCTGTCGTGGCAGGGGATACTGGTGACTAGCCTAGTGGCTCCAACCAACTGAGCCATTGGAACCACTGGAACCATTGGATCAGATAGGATTAGCTCTTTTGACTCTGAAGTCATCGTTTTCTTTTTCTTTTCTTTAAAAAAAATTTGACCCCTTTTCTCCCCAATTTTCGTGGTATCCAATCGCTAGTAATTACTATCTTGTCTCATCGCTACAACTCCCGTACGGGCTCGGGAGAGACGAAGGTCGAAAGCCACGCGTCCTCCGAAGCACAACCCAACCAAGCCGCACTGCTTCTTAACACAGCGCGCCTCCAACCCGGAAGCCAGCCACACCAATGTGTCGGAGGAAACACCGTGCACCCGGCTTCCTTGGTTAGCGCGCACTGCGCCCGGCCCGCCACAGGAGTCGCTGGAGTGCGATGAGACAAGGATATCCCTACCGGCCAAACCCTCCCTAACCCGGACGACGCTAGCCCAATTGTGCGTCGCCCCACGGACCTCCCGGTCGCGGCCGGCTGCGACAGAGCCTGGGCGCGAACCCAGAGACTCTGGTGGCGCAGCTAGCACTGCGATGCAGTGCCCTAGACCACTGCGCCACCCGGGAGGCCGAAGTCATCGTTTTCTGACACGCGACAGCACAGCCGTCTGTGTGTGGGGTTAAAGGTTAGGGTTAGGGGACTAATAGTCATGGCTGCACTGGTAAGCCCTGTCGTGATCCTTATACTCTCTACTGTAAGTCCAGCATGTGTCAACTGTAAGGGTGGGGTTTGGTGGTGTGTGACATTAGCTGACTTCAGATATTGTCTTTCTACCAGTTGTCTTCCTCTCTCTTTACCTGTCTCTACTCTCCTCTTTCTCGCTCTCTGCCTCTTTCATTCCTCTCGTTCTCTCGTCACCTTTCTCCACCTCTTCAATCTCTACTCCCCCTCCCCTACCCTTCTCATTCTTTTCTCTTTCTGCCTCTCTCAATGTCTCCCTCCCTCCACCAGCCTCAGCCTGAGTAAGCCTTTTAGCGTCTCGTGGGATTGTGTGAAATGAGATCACTGCTCACAGCTGCTGTGGGTGGCAGAGCAGTGGCACAGCCCACCGTGTGTGTGTGTGTGTGTGTGTGTGTGTGTGTGTGTGTGTGTTTTGTGTGTTTTGTGTGTGTGTGAAGTGTTGGAAATCTACACTGCCTTTGATTAGGGGTTGTTTCTGTGTCTGATGTTGTGTTGTATTGACCACCTTCAATACCCTTAAACACCATTCTGTTTCATTTACGGATGTAGGATCTTATTTTGATCACCCTGTTGCAGGAGAACTTTCCTGTAATGCAGGAAATTATAAACTGGTAGTGTTTTTGAGGTTTAAAAAGTCTTAAGTATATAATTTCCACTTAAGAAAAATGCATCAACCCTTACAAAGATGTCCATTAATTATCATCCACATAATAATTTGTATTTTCTGTTGCTGCATTATTTTCTTTGCTGTAGAAAACTGGCTCAAATTAAGATCCTACATCTGTGGGTTCCCACTGGGCACACGCTGGTTGAATCAACGTTGTTTCCACGTCATTTCAACAAAATGATGTTGAACCAACGTGGAACAGATGTTGAATTGACGTCTGTGCCCAGTGGGGCGTCTGTGTTTGTAGCAGTCTCTCTGTGTGTGTCTGTAGGTTTGAATGTGTATCTAACTAATGTTTGCTTCTCTTGTTACCTTTCCCCAATCTTCTCCTCTCTTTCTTTCATCTCTCATCTTTCATTCTTTCTTTGTCTTCACGTTAATTGCCTTTCGTGTAGGCTGAGTGGGTGGCTGACTCTTGCACGCCCCAAAGGTGGGGGTGGGGGCGGTGGGGGGGTGGGGACAATGATATGCTGAGGCTGCGAGTCTCTTATCTTCTCTGTGAGTTCGCCTTGAGTCGTTTTTGTTTCTCAATCCTCCATTGCACAGCAAACAGGAATACAATGGCTGCTCTGACCCACACACACACACACACAGACCCCCTTTCCCTGGGAAATGTATATTAGTTTGTGTAAATAGCAGTGTGCCGCTCGGATTGATTTTCTGTTTCCCAATTTGCTCTCCTAACAAATGCGTAATCTCTTTCTCTCTCTGTATCGTTGATCACACTCTTCCTCTGGAGCAAGGAGGAGGCGGAGGGAGATAAAGGGATGGAGGGAAGGGTGATTAGGAAGGTGAACAGGACGAGGAAGGACAGCTCACTGGCTATTTTCTCATCCCAGAATAAATCACACATTCGCACGCTTCCAGACACAGTCATACTCTACATTACCTTTTAGTTTCTCAATTATACACACTGACTAGTATTATCCTGTTTGTCTGTAAACCCTTGCATAGACACATTCATAAACACACCTAACTCCCACAGAATGATTCACACAGAGACAAAACAAACTTCACATAAACTCAAGAAGAGATAATCCCACACAGTTAAAGATGCCACAGAAAACACAATCATACTGTACATTGTGGAAAGTTTACAGAGGAAACTTGGCAGCAGCCTGTAGTGGGTGTACTGTCTGCATTAATTAGATTTAGCATTTGGGAAGGCTGAGAGAAGCAGACTATGCACACAGCTAGGGCAGCAGGTAGCCTAGCGGTTAGAGCGTTGGGCCTGTAACCGAAAGGTTACTGGTTTGAATCCCTGAGTCGACAAGGTGAAAAATCTGTCTGTGTCCGTGAGCAAGGTATTTTACCCTAATTGCTCCCGACCCTGGCTGTGACCCTACTCTCTGAGGGCCCCTCTGGGAGAGTTGGGAAATGTAAAAAAACATATTTCCAATAAATACACACTTGTACATGTGTGGAATAGGATAAATATAAGCACCCACTTAATTAATATTATTAGGGTAGGTATGCACGAGCACACACACACACACGTAGGTGCAGGCAAGCATGCACACACCACACACACCATGCAGACAGACACACGCTCATGCAGGCATGCACGCACGCACGCACGCACGCACCCACACACATACTCTGTCTCTCTCTCTCCCTCTCTCTCTCACACATACACACTCAGGAGTGACGGCTCCTTCCCACAGGCTAGCTTTGAACTTTCCTTCCCACTGACATTCACTCTCTCTGATCACCCCCCCCCCCCCCCCCCCCCTGAGAAGTCATAGCCTCAGCCTGTTCTGACAGGCCGTGTGTGGACGCCCCGATTAGAGAGACGGGAGGAGAGGAATAGGAGAACTGTGAAAGAGGAGATTAGGAGAGAGGGAGGTAAAGTAGAGGTGAGGAGGGAGGGAAGAGGAGGGGATGAAGGGAAGCAGAGGAAGGACAGAGGACATTTGGGCTTACTGTACCTCAGAGATGAGGGTTGGGGGGGAAAGTTAGTGTAGGTAAAGCGAGCAAGAGTCAGTGGAGGTGTAGGAAGCAAAGGAGCGTGGGAAAATATAGCAGAGGTTTAAAAAACTATGGTGCGAGGGTAGGTGAGGAGCGGAGGTGTGTGTGAATGATGGAGGGAGTGAAGGTAGACTAGTGAAGGAGGTGTTTATCTCTCTGTCGTCTCCCCACCTCGCTTCTCATCCCTTGCTCCTGTCACTGATTGGCTTCACGCTCCACCTGCCGCGATGGCATAGTTCTAAAGTCCTCAGAGTTTTCTCCCATTCCTCAAGTATGGAAGACTAAAAACTATAGGCCTACACATCAATAAGTTCTCAACATCAGAAGTATGTGGTTGTTGTGATGGTGTTGAAGCACGGTATCAAATCTCTACTCCTCTCTGTGGTATGAGAGAGTGTAAGCGAGAGGCCAGTGAGCATGCGTAGTAGACAGACCCTGAGGCTGCTGGTCCCCTATCTCTCTCCACTTCCTGGAAAGAAAACCTTGTATTTGTGTCCGTATCCATGTCCTCTGTAAACGCCTCCAACGCTTACGCTTTCTCTACCTCGGTCTCAACACAATCTCTACTTCTCTCTCTCCCTCTCCCATTTCTCTTGCTCCCTCTCTCTTCCCCTCTCCCTCTCGCCGTACCCCAGAAGAGAGCACACGTTGATCTCTCTGTGAAGCTTTCATTTGCGCCTTCTCTGTGCTCATCATGCATATGTATGTATTCCATTACTCCTATTTTATTTGTTCTTGCCAGGCCAAATTCCCCCTCACACAGCAAATTCATTAACCAGCTTGCTGTGCTGGTTCAAAAAAAAAAAACACATTGAGAAAACTGGGCGATTTGGAGACGTGGAGCGGAATGACCAATGGACACATCCACTCCCATAAGCTGTGGAGGTTTTCTGTTGTTTTTTTAACGTTCAGCGGGCGACAATGAACAACTATTAAGACTCAGGGCCATCGCTGCATCGCGCTCTTGCAGTCAGGGAGGAAACCGAGTGAGAGACAGGGAGGCAGGAAAGAGAGCGAGAGACAGGGAGGCAGAGAGAGAAAAGGGAGAGATGGGTTTGAGAGAGAAAAGGGAAAGAAACAGCAAGATGTGGCGAGAATAAGCAGACCGATGCTATTGATAGTTCTCCCTCTGTGTTTATTTGGTCCTCAACAGAAGCCTGTCTGAATAGCGATAATGAATATAAATACCAACACTATTGGTATCCATGCATACTTAGCCAAAGCACTCATCCAAAGTACACACACAAACACACACACACACACAAACACACACACACTTATACTCCCTCACACAGAAAAAGCAGATGGGACATTAACAGCTCATACTGTAGGCTGTATAGAGACGTATCCTGCCTCGCGCTGGAGGAACGGAAGAATGAACATCTGCTGCCTTAAAAAGAGAGAAGGATGAAAAGTTGTAAATTAGCACTCTTCTATTCCACCCTAGAGAGAGACAAATAGGCAGAGAAGAAAGCTCTGTTACTATGCCAACAACAAACACAACCCTGTAACCATGCCAACAACAGCAAAAACTGGTCCGAATTGCCAACTACAATAGCCAAAAGTATGTGGACACCTGCTCGTCAAACATCTCATTCCAAAATCATAGGCATTAATATGGAGTTGTTCCCCCCTTTGCTGCTATAACAGCCTCCACTCTTCTGGGAATGCTTTCCACTAGATGTTGGAACATTGCTGCGTTGATTTGCTTCCATTCAGCCACAAGAGCATTAGTGAGGTCGGACACTGATGTTGGGTGATTAGGCCTGGCTAGCAGTTGGTGTTCCAATTCATCCCAAAGGTGTTCGATGGGCTTTGTGCAGGCCAGTCAAGTTCTTCCACACCGATCTCGACAAACCATTTCTGTATGGACTGATGTTTGGAACTCGGTAGTGAGTGTTGCAACCAAGGACAGACGATTTTTCTAGCAGGGCAGAAATTTGACGAAAGGTGGCATCCTATGACGGTGCCACGTTGAAAGTCACTGAGCTCTTCAGTACGGGCCATCCTACTGCCAATGTTTGTCTATGGAGATTGCGTGGCTGTGTGCTCGATTATATACACGATTATATACACCTGTCAGCAACAGGTGTGGCTGAAATAGCTGAATCCACTAATTTGAGGGACTGTCCACATACTTTTGGCCATGTAGTGTATATGGTCAATCTCTATCAACTACCTTCAGCTCTATCACATTTCTCTTCTTAGCCATATAAATGATCTATCTTGCTATTTTGACAGACATTCAATTAGTTTACTACCACAGAACTCCCACCTTAAAGAGCAATTCCACCACTTTTCAACCTACATTTGAATTATCTCCAGCACTATACCATTGTCTACATATGAAAATGTAGACTGAATATATACCACAGTATATAATATATACTGTATATATTTCCTTAAAAATGTATTTATTTATTTTTGCTAGCCCCTGAATTAATCCGGCCCTGCATTTGGTGCTGGAGATAATGAATATGAGGTTGAAAAGGGAGGGAACTGCTCTTTAAAGACACTTCTGTCGTTTTGATTACACATACACACACACACAGTTGTGTTACCATGCCAATGATAGACCCCGCCCCCAGCTGCCTTAACCAACCATCACTTCCGCCACCTCACCTCTCTCTACTTGAACATCATAGATAAATAACTAGATAGGAAAACAAACAAATAGCGCAGTAGGCTGGCACTGTGAGGCTAATGGAGGGTGATGCAGGGATATCTATTATTCATACGTCTACCTCTAAGAGCCTGCGGGAGCCTGTGGCATCCCTGGGTTTAGATATAGGTAACCGGAATCTGACAGGCCTGTCTGCTGCAGTAAAGGCCCAGGCTATGATATGGTTATGGGGTAAATCTAGAGTGAAAGTGACCTGATTGATGGCTGACTGGCTGGCTGGAGGAGTGTCAGTATGACAGCAGATTCAGGGGTTTAGAATGATGGCTGCCACGGTAAAGAGATGTTGGTATCACTCTCTCTCTCTCTCTCTCTTTCCCCATCTCTCTCTCTCTCTCTCTATCTCTCTTACACAACCACTCTTGCTCATCGCCCGCTTGTCACTTAACTGTTGTCCGTCTATCTCTCACTCACACCCTCAACTACTCCTCCAATCTCCCTGAGTCACTTCCATACAACCAACCATTTTGTAATGTTATAAACTTCACTCTCTATCCATCTCAGTGTCTCTGTCTGCTTATCATTTCTGTCACTGACACACTGTCCCTGTCTCTTACTGACTCCATCTCTGTCTATCCGCCTCTCCTCTCTTCCTTCCCCCCTGCATCTCCATCCACCTCTAAGCTGCATCATATCGCTAAATCTCTTTTCTCGCATTGCCACGGGAAATTTTAATATCGCCACTATGGGAGGTGCCTGATTTTAAATCGTTCCATGCCATCTCTCTCTGTCTCTCTCTCAATTCAATTCAAAGGGCTTTATTGGCATGGGAAATATATATTTACATTGCCAAAGCAAGTGAAATAGATGATAAACAAAAGTGAAATATACAATAAAAAATGAACAGTAAACATTACACTCACAAAAGTTTCAAAGGAATAGAGACATTTCAAATGTAATTTTATGGCTATATACAGTATTGTAACACTGTGCAAATAGTTAAAGTACAAAAGGGAAAATAAATAAACATAAATATGGGTTGTATTTACTGGTTGCCCTTTTTTTGGTTAAGTTCTTTCCAAATTCTTGTCAAGTAATTATCTTTTTGTTTTCTCATGATTTGGTTGGGTCTAATTGTGTTGCTGTTGTTGTCCTGGAGCTCTGTGGAGTCTGTTTGTGTTTGTGAACAGAGCCCAAGGACCAGCTTGTTTAATGGACTGTTTTCTAGTTTAATCTCTCTATAGGAGATGGCTTTGATATGGAAGGTTTGGGAATCGCTTCCTTTTAGGTGATTGTAGAATTTAATGACTCTTTTCTGGATTTGGATAATTAGCGTGTATTGGACTAATTCTGCTCTGCATGCATTATTTGGTGATTTACGTTGTACACAGAGGATGTTTTTGCTGAATTTTGCATGCAGAGTCGCAATTTGGTGTCTGTCCCATTTTGTGAATTATTGGTTGGTAGAGTACCCCAGACCTCACAGGGGCAATGGGTTCTATAATTGATTCAAGTATTTTTAGCCAGATCCTAATTGGGATGTCGAATTTTATGTTCCTTTTGATGGCGTAGAATGGCCTATTTTCTATGTGTCTCAGATCGTTCACAGGAAGTTACCTGTGGTACTGAAGTTTAGGCCGAGGTATGTATCCTTTTTTTGTGTGCTCTAGGGCAACAGTATCTAGATGGATTTGTGTTTGTGGTTCTGGCAACTGGATCTTTTTTGGAACACTATTTTTGTTTTACTGATTGAATCTGTGCAGAAGATCTAGGTGCTGCTGTAGGCCCTGCTTGGTTGGGAACAGAAGCACAAGATCATCAGCAAATAGTAAACTTTTGACTTCAGATTATAGTATGGTGAGGCCTGGTGCTGCAGACTGTTCTAGTGCCCTAACCAATTTGTTGATATATATGTTGAAGAGTGTGGGGCTCAAGCTGCATCCCTGTCTCACCCCACTGCCCTGTGGAAAGAAATGTGTGTTTTTTGCCAATTTTAATGGCACACTTGTTGTTTGTGCACACTACTTTCCATCAATTTGTATAGCAGATCGTCATGCCAAATTGAATCAAAAGCTTTTTTGAAATCAACAAAGCATGAGAAAACTTAGCCTTTGTTTTGGTTTGTTTGTTTGTCAGTTAGGGTGTGTGAATACGTGGTCTGTCATATGGTAATTTGGTAAAAAGCCAATTTGACATTTGCTCAGTACATTGTTTTCACGGAGGAAATGTACGAGTCTGCTGTTAATGATATAAGAGAGGATTTTCCTTATACACACAAATAACAAAGGTTGCTATTGAGACATATCCTACGGTAATTATTGGGGTCAAATTTGTCTCTACTTTTGTGGATTAGGGTGATCAGTCCTTGGTTCCAAATATTGGGGAAGATGCCAGAGCTGAGGATGATGTTAAGGAGTTTAAGTAAATTCCATTGGAATTTGTGGTCGGCCTTTTTGGGTTGGATAGTTTGTATTTTGTTCTGTAGCTCATTCAATGTAATTGGAGATCTTAGAATCAATTAATCTTTAATAGTTGATTCTAAGATTTATATTTGATCATGTATATGTTTTTGCTGTTTGTTCTTTGTTATATACAGTTGAAGTCGGAAGTTTACATACACCTTAGCCAAATACATTTAAACTCAGTTTTTCACAATTCCTGATATTCAATCCCTATCTTAGGTCAGTTAGGATCACCACTTTATTTTAAGAATGTGAAATGTCAGAATTATAGTAGAGAGAATGATTTATTTCAGCTTTTATTTCTTTCGTCACATTCCCAGTGGGACAGAAGTTTACATACACTCAATTAGTATTTGGTAGCATTGCCTTTAAATTGTTTAACTTGGGTCAAACGTTTTGGGTAGCCTTCCACTAGCTTCCCACAATAAGTTGTGTGAATTTTGGCCCATTCCTCCTGACAGAGCTGGTGTAATTGAGTCAGGTTTGTAGGCCTCCTTGCTCGCACACGCTTTTTCAGTTCTGGCCACAAGTTTTCTATAGGATTGAGGTCAGGGCTTTGTGATGGCCACTCCAATACCTTGACTTTGTTGTCCTTAAGCCATTTTGCCACAACTTTGGAAGTATGCTTGGGGTCATTGTCCATTTGGAAGACCTATTTGCGACCAAGCTTTAACTTCCTGACTGATGTCTTGAGATGTTGCTTCAATAAATCCACAGAATTGTCCTGCCTCATGATGCCATCTATTTTGTGAAGTGCACCAGACCCTCCTGCAGCAAAGCACCCCCAAAACATGATGCTGCCACGGTTCACGGTTGGGATGGTTTTCTTCGGCTTGCAAGCCTCCTCCTTTTACCTCCAAACATAACGATGGTCATTATGGCCAAACAGTTCTATTTTTGTTTCATCAGACCAGAGGACATTTCTCCAAAAAGTACGATCTTTGTCCCCATGTGCAGTTGCAAACCGTAGTCTGGCTTTTTTTATGGCGGTTTTGGAGCAGTGGCTTCTTCTTTGCTGAGCGCCTTTCAGGTTATGTCGATATAGGACTCGTTTTGCTGTGGATATAGATACTTTTGTACCTGTTTCCTCCAGCATCTTCACAAGGTCCTTTGCTGTTGTTCTGGGATTGATTTGCACTTCTCGCACCAAAGTACGTTCATCTCTAGGAGACAGAACGCGTCTCCTTCCTGAGCGGTATGACATCTGCGTGGTCCCATGGTGTTTATACTTGCATACTATTGTTTGTACAGATGAACGTGGTACCTTCAGGCATTTGGAAATTGCTCCCAAGGATGAACCAGAATTGTGGAGGCTGATTTATTTGGATTTTCCCATGATCTCAAGCAAAGAGGCACTAAGTTTGAAGGTAGGCCTTGAAATACATCATTTACATTACATTTAAGTCATTTAGCAGACGCTCTTATCCAGAGCGACTTACAAATTGGTGCATTCACCTTATGATATCCAGTGGAACAGCCACTTTACAATATTGCATCTAAATCTTTTAAGGGGGGGGGGGGGGGGGTTAGAAGGATTACTTTATCCTATCCTAGGTATTCCTTAAAGAGGTGGGGTTTCAGGTGTCTCCGGAAGGTGGTGATTGACTCCGCTGTCCTGGCGTCGTGAGGGAGTTTGTTCCACCATTGGGGTGCCAGAGCAGCGAACAGTTTTGACTGGGCTGAGCGGGAACTGTACTTCCTCAGAGGTAGGGAGGCGAGCAGGCCAGAGGTGGATGACCACAACATCCACAGGTACACCTACAATTAACTCAAATTATGTCAATTAGCCTATCAGAAGCTTCTAAACATTATTATCAGAAGCTTCCATGACATTATTTTCTGGAATTTTCCAAGCTGTTTAAAGGCATAGTCAACTTAGTGTATGTAAACTTCTGACACACTGGAATTGTGCTACAGTGAATTATAAGTGAAATAATCTGTCTGTAAACAATTGTTGGAAAAATGACTTGTGTCATGCACAAAGTAGATGTCCTAACCGACTTGCAAAAACTATAGTTTGTTAACAAGAAATTTGTGGAGTGGTTGAAAAACTAGTTTTAATGACTCCAACCTAAGTGTATGTAAATTTCCGACTTCAACTGTAGATATGAGATGAGTAATGTAGGATATGTAAACATTGTTAAAGTGGCGTTATTTAACTTCTTATGGCTGCAATCATGCTAACGGGATGATATGACAACAGCCAGTGAAAGTGCAGGGCGCCAAATTAAAAAAACAGAAATCTCATAATTAAAATTCCTCAGACATACATGTGTCTTATACCATTTTAAAGGTAATCTTGTTGTTAATCCCACCAAAGTGTCCGATTTCAAATATGCTTTTCAGCGAAAGCAATACAAACCATTATGTTAGGTCACACCAAACCACAATAAGCACAGCCATTTTTCCAGCGAAAGATAGCAGTCACAAAAAGCAGAAATATAGCTAAAATTAATCACTAACCTTTGATGATCTTCATCAGATGACACTCATAGGACTTCATGTTACACAATACATGCATGTTTTGTTTGATAAAGTTCATATTTATATAAAAAAATCTGAGGTTACATTGGCACGTTACATTCACTAGTTCCAAAAACATCCAGTGATAGTGCATAGCCACATCGTTTCAACAGAAATACTCATCATAAATGTAGATGATAATACAAGTTATACACATGGAATTATAGATATACCTCTCCTTAATGCAACCGCTGTGTCAGATTTCAAAAAAACTTTACGGAAAAAGCAAACCATGCAATAATCTGAGACGGAGCTCAGAACAATTGTAAAATTAGCCGCCATGTTGGAGTCAACAGAAACCAGAAAATACATGATAAATGTTTCCTTACCTTTGATGAACTTCATCAGAATGCAGTCGTAGGAATCCCAGGTCCACAATAAATGCTTGATTTGTTTGATAATGTCCGTTATTTATGTCCAATTAGCTACTTTGGTTAGCGCGTTTGGTAAACAATTCCAAAGTCACAAAGCGTGTCCACTATAACGTGACGAAATGTCCAAAAGTTCCGTAACAGTCAGTAGAAACATGTCAAACGATGTATTGAATCAATCTTTAGAATGTTGTTAACATACATCTTGAATAACGTTCCAACCGGAGAATTACATTGACTTAAGTTGAGCGATGGAACGGAGCTGCCTCTCACGTGAACGCGCGTGTTCAATGCATGGTCACCTCATGGCAGTGGTGATTCATTCCTGTCTCCTTCGGCCCCCCTTCACATTAGAGTCATCAGACAAAGTTCTATTGACTGTTGACATCTAGTGGAAGCCGTAGGAAGTGAAAACTCATCCATATCTCGCTGTAATTTCAATGGGAGCTTGTTTGAAAATCTACCAGCCTCAGAAAAAATCCAAACAGGAAGTGGAACTTCTCAGGTTTTTGCCTGCCATATGAGTTCTGTTATACTCACAGACATGTTCCGACCTAGAATATGTGGACATCTATAAGTACCTAGGTGTCTGGCTAGACTGCAAACTCTCCTTCCAGACTCATATCAAACATCTCCAATCCAAAATCAAATCTAGAGTCGGCTTTCTATTCCGCAACAAAGCCTCCTTCACTCACGCCGCCAAACTTACCCTAGTAAAACTGACTATCCTACCGATCCTCGACTTCGGCGATGTCATCTACAAAATAGCTTCCAATACTCTACTCAGCAAACTGGATGCAGTTTATCACAGTGCCATCCGTTTTGTTACTAAAGCACCTTATACGACCCACCACTGCGACCTGTATGCCCTAGTCGGCTGGCCCTCGCTACATGTTCGTCGTCAGACCCACTGGCTCCAGGTCATCTACAAGGCTATGCTAGGTAAAGTGCCGCCTTATCTCAGTTCACTGGTCACGATGGCTACACCCACCCGTAGCACGCGCTCCAGCAGGTGTATCTCACTGATCATCCCTAAAGCCAAAACCTCATTTGGACGCCTTTCCTTCCAGTTCTCTGCTGCCTGCGACTGGAACGAATTGCAAAAATCTCTGAAGTTGGAGACTTTTATCTCCCTCAACAACTTTAAAAATCTGCTATCAGAGCAGCTAACCGATCGCTGCAGCTGTACATAGTCCATCTGTAAACTACCCACCCAATTTACCTACCTCACCCCCCATACTGCTTTTATTTATTTACTTTTCTGCTCTTTTGCACACCAGTATCTCTGCTAAATTGTAATTACTCGATTTATTGCCTACCTCATGCCTTTTGCACACATTGTATATAGAGTGTATATAGATTCTCTTTTTTTCTACCATGTTTTGACTTGTTTATTGTTTACTCCATGTGTAACTCTGTGTTGTTGTCTGTTCACACTGCTATGCTTTATCTTGGCCAGGTCGCAGTTGCAAATGAGAACTTGTTCTCAACTAGCCTACCTGGTTAAATAAAGGTGAAATAAAATAAAAATAAAAATAATTCAAAGAGTTTTAGAAACTTCAGAGTGTTTTCTATCCAATACTAATAATATGCATATATTACCAACTATGACTGAGGAGCAGGCCGTTTACTCTGGGCACCTATGTGCACCTTTCATCCAAGCTACTCAATACTGCCCCTGCAGCCATAAGGAGTTAAAGTGACTAGTGATACCTTTATTAAAGCGCCAATCCCGTTAGCGGGATAGATTCGACAACATCCGGTGAAATTGCAGAGCTCCAAATTCAAACTACAGAAGTATAAATATTCAACATTCACGAAAATACAAGTGTAATACATCAAATACATCAAAATAAAGCTTAACTTCTTGTTAATCCAGTCGCTGTGTCAGATTTCCAAAAGGCTTTACACCGAAAGCACACCATGCGATTATCTGAGGACAGCGCCCCGCATACAAAACATGAAAATCATTTTTCAACCAGGCAGGTGCGACACAAAAGTCAGAAATAAAGATATAATAAATGCCTTACCTTTGAAGATCTTCATCTTTTTTCAATCCCAAATATCTCATTGACACAATGAATGGTTGTTTTGTTCGATAAATTCCTTCTTAATATCCCCAAAATGTCCATTTATTTGGCGCGTTTGATTCAGAAATACACCGGCTCCAACTCGCCCAACATGACTACAAAGTATCTAATAAGTTACCTGTAAACTTGGTCCAAACATTTCAAACAACGTTTTTAATCCAACCTCAGGTACCCTAAAATGTAAATAATCGATAAAATTTAAGACGGGATAAATAGTTTCCAATACCGAAGAAAAACAACACGGAGCGTGCTCTTGTTCACATGCACCAAAATACTAGAGACCTTCTGAGTGACACATGGAATGAATAGGACTACTTCTTCATTTCTCAAAAGAAAAACATCGAACAATTTCTAAAGACTGTTGACATCTAGTGGAAGCCATAGGAACTGCAATCTGGGCCCTAATAAATCAAGTTTCCCATAGAAAAGCATTTGATAACACAATGACCTCAAAAAAGAATTCCCTGGATGGATTGTGCTTGGGGTTTCGCCTGCCAAATCAGTTCTGTTATACTCACAGACATTATTTTAACAGTTTTAGAAACTTTAGAGTGTTTTCTATCCAATAATACCGTGCATACGCATATCCTAGCTTCTGGGCCTGAGTAACAGGCAGTTTATTTTGGGCACGCTTTTCATCCGGACGTGAAAATACTGCCCCCTATCCCGAAGAAGTTTATTAAGTCCATTTATTTAAGTGGCCAGAGATTTGAGTCTGTATTTTGGCAGCAGCCTTTTTCTGTTAGTGATGGCTGTTTAACAGTCTGATGGCCTTGAGATAGAAGCTGTTTTTCAGTCTCTTGGTCCCAGCTTTGATGCACCTGTACTGACCTCGCCTTCTGGATGATAGCGGGGTGAACAAGCAGTGGCTCGGGTGGTTGCTGTCCTTGATGATCTTGGTTGGGGACATCAGAAGTCAGCTTAATGTAATTGAAGAATCCATAGAATATATGTCTATGTTTTTGTTTGGATAAGTTTCTCAATTTCTTTCTTAGGTTTTTGCATTCTTCATCAAACCATTTGTTATTTTTGTTAATTTCCTTAGGTTGTCTGATTTATATTTTTTGATTTGATCTGGGAGCTGAGAGGTCAACTATACAGTGAAAAGTTTTGTCCAGGAAGTTGGCTAAAAGGGATTGAATTTGTTTTTGCTAAATAGTTTTTTTGGTAGGTTTCTACACTACTTTCCTTCCGTCTATAGCATTTCTTAATATTATGCAGTTTATTTTGGCTTCGATGCCTCATGAGTAAGTATTGGGCTGTTCAAGTAGACTGTGCTTTTGCTGGGATCTGATAGGGATGTCAGTGGACTGACTGTGAACGCTCTGAGAGACTCTGGGTTGAGGTCAGTGATAAAGTAATCTACAGTACTACTGCCAAGGGATGATCTGTAGGTGTACCTACCAAAAGAGTCCCCTTGAAGTCTACCATTGACTATGTACAGACCCTGCGTGTGACAGAGCTGCAGGAGTTGTGACCCGTTTTTGTTGGTTGTTTTGTCATAGTTGTGTCTAGGGGGGCATATTTGGGAGGGAATGCTGTCACCACCAGGTAGGTGGTTGTCCCCCTGTGTGCTAAGAGCGTCAGGTTCTTGTCCAGTTCTGGCATGTAGGTCACCACAGACTAGTACACGTCCCTGGGCCTGGAAATGGTTGATCTCCCCCTCTAGGATGGAGAAGCATGGGGAGTGTTAAAGTATGAGGATTCTATTGGGGGGACATAGTTAGCACACAAGGACATTTTTCTTTGATAAGATAATGTCCTTATTCATTTCTTGCCAGATGTAAAATGTTCCTGTTTTGACTAATTTAATAGAGTGGGTTACGTCTGCTCTATACCAAATTAGCAAACCCCCTGAGTCTCTTCCGTATTTCACACCTGTTAGTTTGGTGGACGGGACTACCAGCTCTCTGTAACCTAAAGGGCAACCAGTGGGTCGTTTCTTTCTCTCTCTCTCTTTCTCTCTCTCTCTCTCTCTCTCTCTCTCTTTCTCTCTCTCTTTCTCTCTCTCTCTCTTTCTCTCTCTTTCTCTATTTCTCTCTCTCTCTTTCTCTGACCTGATGCTCCTCTCCTCTCTTGTAATTCACATGCCGGTGCGTTTCAATTTGAATAAGTCTCTGGCAGCGATGTCTCATTTGGATGCCGTGCTCTCTTCCTTTTCATGTTTTTCAAAAAGCCTTGCCTCTTGCACCAATGAGGAGGAGGGGGGAGGAGTGTTTGCAGGGAGGGGGGAGCGAGAGAGAGCAAGTGAGATATTGACAAGTGTGAAGCCATCACGTTTTTTCAGTAGCAGCAGAACCATACAATGTTTGTTTTTTTGATTGCAGAGGAAAAGGAGAGAAGAGCGAGTGACTGAGAGGAAGGGAAGGGCGTTTTGGATGTGTGGCTCGGAGCCATACAGTTCAGTTGGTGGATCGATTGAAGGATATTTTTCAAGGATGGCCAGGGAGAGAAGCTGAGGAGACAGAAGGCGAGTTTGGGATGGAATGAAGGGTAGAGAGAGTAGAACGGAGAGTGGAAGAAAGCCGCATAGAGGGAGGAGAGGGGTAGAATATGGAGAATGAGGAGGGAGGAGAGATGAGATGAAAGGTAGAGGATGGATAGAGTGTAGGAAGGAGAGGTATGTGGTGTCTGTGTCATGGTGAATAGATTGTATTAGAGCCGGCCCAGTCCCTGTCCCACACAGACCTGACAAAGAGGCTTTAGGATAATTAGACCTAGTCTGTCTGGCATGGGCTCTCCTAGAGGGGCTTAACGCTCAAACACGCACTCACGCACTCACGCACACACACTCACATTCTCTCATTCACACACTTCTCAAATTACAGCAAAAAAAACGGAGGAAATATTTACTAACACAGCTTAATACCATTGGGCCAGTAACCGAAAGGTCTCTCACTTGAATACCTAGGGCAGCAGGTAACCTAGCGGTTAGAACGTTGGGCCAGTAACCGAATGGTCTCTGGTTTGAATACCTAGGGCAGCAGGTAACCTAGCGGTTAGAACGTTGGGCCAGTAACCGAATGGTCTCTGGTTTGAATACCTAGGGCAGCAGGTAACCTAGCGGTTAGAACGTTGGGCCAGTAACCGAATGGTCTCTGGTTTGAATACCTAGGGCAGCAGGTAACCTAGCGGTTAGAACGTTGGGCCAGTAACCGAATGGTCTCTGGTTTGAATACCTAGGGCAGCAGGTAACCTAGCGGTTAGAACGTTGGGCCAGTAACCGAATGGTCTCTGGTTTGAATACCTAGGGCAGCAGGTAACCTAGCGGTTAGAACGTTGGGCCAGTAACCGAATGGTCTCTGGTTTGAATACCTAGGGCAGCAGGTAACCTAGCGGTTAGAACGTTGGGCCAGTAACCGAATGGTCTCTGGTTTGAATACCTAGGGCAGCAGGTAACCTAGCGGTTAGAACGTTGGGCCAGTAACCGAATGGTCTCTGGTTTGAATACCTAGGGCAGCAGGTAACCTAGCGGTTAGAACGTTGGGCCAGTAACCGAATGGTCTCTGGTTTGAATACCTAGGGCAGCAGGTATCTGGTGTATGTGATAATAAAACGTATTTGTACTTCTTATTATGGCTTTCTTCATATATGCTAGCTCTGTGTGTATGAGTGTGTGTGCATGTGTATGTGAAGAGTAGTTTACCTTGAAATCCAATCACTTTAGGTCATGTATTTCCACTTCAAACAGAACCACAGGTTTGCATTCATGCTGTGTGTCTGGTTTTACCCATGGTGCTCTGCAGGATTGAATACTGCAGTAGATATTCAACACACTAGTTCTCCTAAATTAGATTGGCTTCTCTCTCTCTAGCTATTAAAGCAAAGACAGGAAAGACAGGGAGGGGTTTAGAGTTAACTATACTGTTTACGTCCATGAACACTCCTTCTGACTCATTGTAGTGGAAAGATTCTCACTGGCTTTAAGTGTTAATCCTATTATGTGTTAATACGATGAGAGAGAGAGAGAGAGAGAGAGAGAGAGAGAGAGAGAGAGAGAGAGAGAGAGAGAGAGAGAGAGAGAGAGAGAGAGAGAGAGAGAGAGAGAGAGAGAGAGAGAGAGAGAGAGAGAGAGAGAGAGAGAGAGAGAGAGAGAGAGAGAGAGAGAGAGAGAGAGAGAGAGAGAGAGAGAGAGAGAGAGAGAGAGAGAGAGAGAGAGAGAGAGAGAGAGAGAGAGAGAGAGAGAGAGAGAGACCTGCTTACCAGTACAGGCAACCTTAGGACCGACAGGCATGATGTCCTGTTCTCGCACACTTGTACTTCTCCTCCGATGTGGCCATATACACACACTGGATACTTGGTATTCGTTGTACAAGGGGACAGTGGGAGTTTTAACAAGCTCATATGAATATTAACCTAGCTAATCCAACATAGAGAGAGATGGGGGAAAGGAGAGATGAGAGAATGCTGAGGCTGGTAGTCTCTTATCTTCTCTGTGAGTTCTGCTCAAGGACACACACACGGAACTCATGACTGTACACACACTCATGCAGCACACGGTTAGCAATCCTCTTGAGTGTCCTGATCCTGTCTGGTATGACATAAGCTTGTTAAATACATTGTCTCGTGCAGCAAACACATCTAGACAAGATTACAATTCTCTTCTGCTTTAGCGATGGCTGTGAGAGAGAGAGAGGAGGGTTGAGAGAGAAGGAGGGAGAGAGAGAGACGCAGCATCTCTCCGTCTGTCTGCACTCCAGTCTTTAATTAGCGTAAAAAATGCGGCGGGCGTGGACACTCGTTCTGTCAGGAGGAAAGAACAGAGCGAGAGGCTGGGGGGAGAGAGGGGGAGAGAGGAGGGAGAAAGGAAGTACTCGCCGAGCTGTGCATATTAAACAGGTTAAAGAGGAAGGAGGTGAAACAGAGACCAGACCCTGCTCTGATGGTTTAGTACACACAGTGTTCCATCCTCAAGCTTGGTCCTGGGTTAAACAAAGGGCATGCAGGAATCTGTTGCAGGCTGAAGTTTATTCTCATGAATCTTGCCCTGAGGCAGAACTAAGCGGTTTCTGCTAGATAGGACAGTTGCAAAGTCAAAATTGTCTACAGTATATCGTAAAAATTAATGGAAACAAAAAATGTGTTTTTTGATGCTAATTTAAGGTTATGGTTAGCAATTGGGTTACGGTTGGAGTTGGGTTTAAAATGAAATTGTATGTCTTTGTGGCTGTGCCAGCTAGTGACCACTCTGCGGAGCTTCCTCCAGGGCATGACAATAAACGCCAACCTGTGAATTTGGTCCAGCCCACTTGACAACATCAAGAGCATCCTTACCAAAAGAGTGTCTGTAAACTCTCCAGCGACCTAACCCATTACACAAATCCTTCTCAAACTCTCAGCCTAAGTGTGTAGGCATGTTTTGGGCAGGTTGCCCAGCTGCGGTGTCAAGGTTGAGTGTTTATATTGTAGCTATTGTTAATGCCTGTAGTTGTGCCTCTGCATCCATCTCACCCACTCACTGAGTCGCTCCAGGGCCTGCTGTGTCCCTATGGAACCTACTTACATCTGGGCTACCTCTGTTAGGGGCTGGCCTAATGCTGGAGCTGCCTAATGTACATAACTCCCAGAATCAATCAGCATTACACAGGCTGACTGGAGCTGCGTGAGTTGGCACTGGTTCAGCATTCCTGTGTGTGTGTGTGTGTGTGTGTGTGTGTGTGTGTGTGTGTTTAGGGCAGGCTAGTTTGTGTACTTGTCACCATCTATATTGAATGTGGGATGGACATGTTGTGAAGGGACGGGCAAGGGAGGTTGCTGTAACACTCTCACCATGTATATTGGATGCGTGCTGGGTATGTTGGATTAGCTAGGTTAATATTCATATGAGCTTGTTAAAACTCCCACTGTCCCCTTGTACAACGAATATCAAGTATCCAGTGTGTGTGTGTGTGTGTGTGTATGGCCACCTCTGAGGAGAAGTACAAGTGTGTGTGTGTGTGTGTGTGTGTGTGTGTGTGTGTGTGTGTGTGTGTGTGTGTGTGTGTGTGTGTGTGTGTGTGTGTGTGTGTGTGTGTGTGTGTGAGAATAGGACATCGTGCCTGTCGGTCCTAAGGTTGCCTGTACTGGTAAAGAAGCAACTGTACGGGACCCATTAACAGGAAAGCAGGCAGGCACCTATATTCTCTCCATACCTCCTTCTCTTCTCCTATCTTTCCCCGTCTCTCCTCTCTCATTCCGCCGTGCGGTACCTTCCCGTCGTCTCAGGTTCTCTCTCCTCTCTCTCTGTCTCTCTCTCTCTCTCTCTCTTTCTTCTTCACCTCACACATATTTTAGATCTCAGGGTCTGGAGAGTGGATGAGAATGTCCTTGAGGCAGAGAGGGAAGAGAACAGAAACATACCTCTCACCTCACTCTACCCGGTATATTTGACGTTTTAAATTTTTTAGTTTGTGTGTGCGATCGTGCGCTCATCAATTGGGCACAGTGCCTGTTTCTGAGGTGTACCCCCTGGGAAGAGGGGAGGAATGGGAGGGAGGAGGGCGATTAAAAGAGAGCCGGGGAAGGTGGAGTCGGGAAGGAGGGGAAGGAGGAAGTGAAGCGCTGCTCCAGGCCAATAAATAAAGCAGGATTGAAATGTTTAATTCTGTTTGCTCACAGTGAGGCGGGAAGATTAGCAGCGGTGTCCCCTGATTATGACATCATTAGTTAAGATGCCCTGCACAACTGTAGCCTACCTTCAGTACTTAGTGTACTGACGCCCGGATGAGGATGCACTAACAGAGGCATATACACTAACACACATACACACTGAACGGGGCAACCCCCGCCCACATACACACACTCATCTTTAAAGTGAGATAATTTATCATTCAACACCAGCCACTTCAGAGCCTAGGCAATCAAACTAAACCCATTTCCAGTCAATTCCCACTCCAAGTTCTCTCACTTCTCACTCTATTCCCAGACAACTCTCAGTATTCCCTGGCGAGCCAGTGCTTCAGGATCGCTGGGAGTTAGATCTCAATTGCATGACTCAATACTCCAGAGAAATTACAGGCTGTTTTTCAGAGGTGAATTCCGGAGGAGTTGGATAGATAAACAGGTAGACAGACAGACAGACGGACAGATGCATGGGTAGACAGACAGACGGACAGACAGACAGACGGGTCGGTAGATAGCTGGACGGGTAGACAGGTGGACAGACGGACAGACAGACCGATGGCTGGGTAGACAGATGAACAGGTAGGCAGGCGGACGGACGGGTAGACAGGCGGACGGGTAGACAGACAGAGACAGACAGGCGGATGGGGAAAGATGGGAGTTGTTAAAATGGAGTGAAATAATCGATTTTCTCAGCAGTGTCTGGAACATGAGGTGAGATTTCCGGCCGGCTGGGCCGGGAGCGCCGAGTCTTCCCTGTCAGATTATCCCTGTGTGTGATGTCAGACAGACACTACCGCGCGGCTTGGGAATGGGCTGCAGAGAGGGAGCTATCCGCCTGAGCTCAGGGTTTGAAGCTCCCTTTCTGCTGAATCTAACTGGAGCACTGTGTGACAAGTAATGCACTCCCGAAATAGATATTTAAAGGGATGCGGTGTAGGCTATTTACAGAGCAAAATGCTCTATTAGGAGAGCTCTGAATCGAATGGAACTGCCTGACTGAAGTTACTTGCAAGCAGCCTCTGTATGGGTCTACGCCTGGTGAGTGTGCTCCTGCTAGCAGCCTTCTAAGCTAGCATACATTAGCTAGGCTCTGTTTATGATCCATGTGTGGTGGTTATGTGTTGCGTATCCTCCCGACAGCAGCTCTGTTGTCCACAGACAGAATCTCCTCCCTGGGGCTATTCTCTGCGTCATTGTCACAGGGTCACACAGCCGTGGGCCCTATCACCACACCACATCTCCGATAATTAAAAATACCCACCGTCCTAGCTCTGCTGTCCGCGCACACACACAGCAATGCACAGTAGCACACAAACACATGCATTCGCACAAGCACAGGGACACAAAGAGACGCAGGCACACACACATATACACACACAGCATAATGCCTGTCTGTGGGCTGTGTGTATTCTGCAGTGGTCTCGGATGAGAGGAAAGGTATTGGACCATCGCCTGGCATCTGTGCTGTTGTGCCTCTGCATGGTTTGTTTAGCTCTTTCTTAGAGAGACGGAAATACAGAGAGAACGCGAAGAGAGGAAGAGAGAGAGGGGGAGAGTTACATAGGGACACAGACAAGAGAAAATGAAAGAGAGAGAGAGAGTTAAAGAGGACGAGTTAGAGAAAGAGCGAGAGAGAAACAAGGTTTTATGTAAGTACATGGAGTAGCAGAACGAGGTCTATCTTGGTGGCCTCTGGTGCATTCTCCCTTGATCCCATCTGAAATACACAGCGAAATGATTGAATAGTTTAACGACTTTACCTCTCAGATTGGTAAACTGAGTTATGGTATTGAGTAGAAAGACATGACTTGACTTTAGTACGGTAACATTTTTAAACATTAAACCTGTCTTCTCTTTGAGATTAGTCATATTTACAGTTTAACTGCAAGATATGAATTGAAACAATAATGTTTGTTCTTCAAGTTATGTTTTTTATTAGCTCTGCTGCTGTGGACACAGGTGAAATCCAGTGTTGTAGTCGAGTCACTAAACCTCAAGTCCGAGTCCCAGGTCCTCTGTGCCCGAGAGTCAAGAGTCCCTATGGCTAAATCCGAGTCCGAGTCACCACTGGTCGAGTCACTAGTCGAGTCAAAAGTCCCAGTGCTCGAGTCCTGGTCCAAGTGCTCAAGTCTTTCACATATAGTCCTCTTTAAAAGAACTGATCTCAGTCCTCTTTAAAGTGAACTCCGGGGTAAAAAAGCTAATCAACTATTCTCTTTGTATTCACACTGCCCTTGCCTTTGAATGAGGACTCAACTCTTTTGCCAGTTCACTTCACCTATTCTGTGGACCGTCCCCTTTGCATTCACATTGCTATGTTTAGAAAGGAAGCAAGATCTTTATTCCAACATTCACTCAATGCACTCTGGGTTTTTACAAAGTGCAGGACAAGCCATTCCATCATAACGTGTTATCGGACAGCTAAATATAACTACTTACATTTTGGAAGCTAATAGATTGCATTTAGTTAAAATATGAGACATAATAATTTTAATCAGATGATATTATTGGCTTGTAAATATTATTGTTAACATAATAAATAGCAATAGAATAACTACAGATTAAATAATGCTGTAATTGAAACTTGTACACCCCAATGTAGGCTACTGCCCCTTTTACGAGCTAGAATAGATTGTGTTCCCTAGGTTGTGATTCTCACCAAATATGTTGTCTTCTCACACTATTCAAACCCCACAATCAATAAACAGCTTATGAAGCTCTCTTATCATATAGAGCACATATGACAAACAAATCATCTGAATTTAAAACTCCACACATTTTGGAATTTCTTTGCAATCGCTAGTCAGTATCCCAAAACAGTACCATTTTTAAAAATCATCGTCTCTCTTTAGTGCCACCAATGTGAGGGTTTATGGCAGGGGAAATGGTGTTACAGTAGTCTAGTGTGTGGTAAGGGAATAATGACAAGCGAACCTGGGGAGCTTTGTGTTCACATTGCTTTAAAAAAAGGGAACCGGACCAGAAGAATTAAAGCGAACAGATCTCAGACCACTTCTCGAGATGGTTACAGTTCGGTTAGCTTCTGGGGCTCTTTTGAGGGGTCTGAGTTCCTTTGGAGTGTTCACACTGCACAAAAAAACAAGCGAACCGCACTGAATTCACTAGAATTGGCTGAGTCGATATGGTTTGATGTGGTTCTTCTCTTAAAATGTTCTGTTACATATTTGACATTGCGCCACATTATTTTCACCATCTGCTGAAAAACAAGGAATGATTCGGGGTTCTTTAGACGTATATTTGGTATTTTGGTTCCTGTAAAAAAAATTGCTAGCTCTTACTGCAAGGTTGCTGACTTGATGCTCGTCTGTTGCTCGATTCGCGCCTATTGATTTGGCTCGGGTTTCTGCCCAGCAACAACTAGTGGTGGACTGGCGGGAAGATTCTCACCTGAGCAGTGAAGTAAAGCAAAGATTTCCCTCCTGTTTTGCCCAATGGTCATAATTGCCTGCAATAAACTATGAAACAAATAAGTCCTCAATACACAGGCTCACACACATTTTATTTTTTATATAATATTCAATAGTTATGCCAAATCAGTAATTATGATTGAATGGTCTCTAGACGGAATTGACTTTTGCTCCTGTCAGATTGACCAGATTATTATTTGCAATAATTGTAACAGGCTCTCAGCTACTTTTTTGTAATGTCCACTGATATGTGTAGTTTTTTTTTATTGCAGAGTGAAAAGTAAAGGGAGACTTGTCAGAACCTGGCTATGGGATGCAGCGGTTGGAAGTAGGAGGGTAGAGCGAGACAACACATTCAAAGCCCCCCCCCTACTTTTCTATACTCAAGGGGAGAGAGAGACAAATAGCGAGGCTGTTGTCAATAATAGTATTGTTTTTAATTTCGTAAAGCAGTTTGTGTTTCTTAACCAGGCAAAGCTAAATAAATGGCTTTACGGGGAATCAAGAGTGTCGCTTGCGCGATGTGTAGCCTATGGACGGAGGTGGAGCAGGAGCGGAGCCTGCCTGCCTGTCTGCCCACATTTAACGCTAGCTTCGCCGCAGCTCACCAGCTGATGTAAAGGCACTGCATGGTTAATCTGGAATCTGCATTGGCCGTGTAGCATTTACGGTGATACGGCCTCTGCAGAAGTCAGGGCATTCATACTTCTCGTGGATTGCCGTGCAGCGCAGAGCTGTTGTGAAGGAAGTTGTCAAGGAAGTGTGTTTGTGTTTGTACAGGACCTCCCGCCCTCACCTACCGTCAACCAATCATGTCAATGCGGCGCTATACGGAGCCCTCCGCATTGTTACAACATTTGAGAGGTGGAGGGCGATGCGGTATGGAGCCCAATTTGGCCTCTGCATGCCTCTGGAGGCTCCGCGTTTGCGTCACACCATCCATAAGGCGCCTCCGACCACATTTTCGGATTAAGCAATATAGAATTGGTTTTAAAAATGCTAATAGTTTAAAAAAATGTATCTCCGCTATCTATTCTTCCTGTAGTGAGGATTCAACATGTTTTAATAATTTAGCTGGGGCTCTTGAGTGGCGCAACTGTTTAAGGCACTGCATCTCAGTGTTTGAGGCGTCACTACAGACACCCTGGTTCAAATCCAGGCTGTATCACAACCGGCTGTGATTGGGCGGCACACAATTGGCCCAGCGTGGTCTGGTTTTGGCCAGTGTAGGCCGTCATTGTAAATACGAATTTGTTCTTAACTGACTTGCCTCGTTAAATACATTTTGTTTTTAAAAACATCACTGACAAGCCACTTTAGCGGTCACTGGCAAGTCTTCGACATGGGCCTCGAAGTCTAGGAAAAAACAAACAAGATCTTTGGTTTACTTGACCTGATGCGATACCATAGACATATCACCACGTTGCATGATTTATGAATGGCAAAGGGATATAGGAGATTGGCTTCAGGCAGTTCAACACCTTTTTTATTTAAACTAGTCAACACTCACTGTTCAGTTGTCAAAGCACAGTAAATAGCCTATGCTCCCCGACTCTGTGGCTGTATCGGTCTATGAAACATGCAAAAGAAAATAAATGAACGTGCCACTGAACAGTAATGAAGTGGATTTCTACTCATCGTTACCACTTACATTACATGGGACGTGTAAAATCCACTCACAGGAGACGATGAAGAAGCATCATGCTCTCCCTCCTCCGTGAAAAGAATTTAGAATGCAACCGAACAAAGCGTGCAACAAAAAAAAACAGGTACAGAGTTGAGGGACAGGCGGCAGACTGACGAACCAACAGTTTCCTTGTCATCACTCACTTTGTGACTGACGCCTGGATGGCGTTCATTCTAGCTGGAGAAGACTAGACAGACTTTTCTGACTAGCAAATGTAAATCTTTTAAATGAAAAGAAGCTTGGTTCATTTATGACATCTGCAGGTAGCCTAGCATTTGGCCAGTAACCGAAAGGTCGCTGGGTCGAATACCTGAGCTGACAAGGTGAAAAATCTGACAAGGTGAAAAATCCCTTTAACCCTAATTTGCTGCAGGTGTGCCATATGACTGAACCTGTAAAACAACACCTATCCGGTGTGGCAATAAAACAACTTTGTTTGTGGAAAGAGTTGCCGGCTTACAATGAGTCTGTTATCGGCACTTATGGAAAACACTGGAGAAAGAGAGACAGGATAAGGCTAATCCTGACTGTGTGACTGTGTCTGTGTGTGTCTGTGTGTGTCTGAGACAAATGGCTCAGCTTTGTCTCTCTAACAGTCACTCTTACAGCTTACTGGACACAGACAGATGGAGAGATCTTAAGAGTCAGTCATGTTCCAGTAGCTGAGAGAGACTGAGAGACAGACAGATGAAAGAGGCGTTGAAGGAGAAGGGGGTGAGATAAAGACTGAGAGAGGAGAGAGGAGACAGGAGTGAGAGGTTAACAGAGCTAATATAAGACAGGGGAGAAAGAGAGGGATAGATACTGTAATTGGGCTGTGTGTGTGTGTGTGTGTGTGTGTGTGTGTGGTGTGTGTGGGGCAGTGGTCTGACCTTCAGTTTAGTCTGGCACAATCAGACAGAGCTGAACTAATGGGAGCTTAATGGCAGCGATGCTGTGTTTTGATGTTCCTTGAACACACACACACACACACACACACCGTCTACCTGCTTGTCAGCTCTGTGTTTTCCTCCGTCTCTCCACCTGGCTTTGTAGTTCTTGTCAAGGCCCTCTAGTATTTCTCTCTCTCTCACACACACACACACACACACACACACACACACACACACACACACACACACACACACACACACACACACACACACACACACACACACACACACACACACACACACACACACACACACACACACACACACACACACACACACACAGTGGAATAGTTTCCTTTGAAACGGCTGTATGATTATGAAGAAAACAGATATCTTTCTGTGTGTGTGTGTGTATCTCATCCAGGCTCCCCTGTGTGAAAGCGCTTGATGAAAAGCAGGTGAGTGTGTGATTGTGTGAGGAAGAAAGCGGAAACACCTGCCTTTACAGTCGCACGCATGTCACAGATGCGCTGCTGCAATCAGATGTACTCTCTGTCTATATCTCTATCTCTATCTGCACCTCCATGTGTCTTTCATTCCACTATCTCTTTCTATCTCTGCTGCTCTTGTCTCTTTGTCTCTCACCATCTCTCGCTAGCAGTCACTGCTTTCTCTTTCTCAATGTCTCTCCCCTCTGTGTCTCTCTCTGTTGCTCTTTCTCTCTCAATTTCCATTTCTATCCCACTGTCTCTCTCCAAGACTATCTCTCGCCTTCCCTCAGGCAGTGATGTTAACCCTGAATGTCACCTAAAGAGCTGCACAGTCATCACATTCACCTTAATGGGTACTCCATAACCTTTAGAAGAGAAGCCCACTCCTTCTCCTCTCCCTCTTTGCCCCCCTCTCTCTGTCTATGTGTTTCTCCTTCCCCCGTCTCTGCCCCCCCAGTTCCAGCCTTTCTCTCTCTGTCTCTCTGTCTCTCTGTCTCTCTGTCTCTCTGTCTCTCTCTCTCTCTCTCTCTCTCTCTCTCTCTCTCTCTCTCTCTCTCTCTCTCTCTCTCTCTCTCTCTCTCTCTCTCTCTCAGCCATGTAGTACAGATGTCGGCTCTTAACTTGATCACTCTTTTGTCGCAGAGAATTTTCCTGCTGCATCAGGAAATTCAAATGAGCCGTGTGAATCTCTGAAAATGAGCGGTTCTCTTTCTCTCCATGTGGGGGCAGTCGAGTCAATGGGATCAGGGCTCGTTATCAAAATAATTTCCTCTCTCTCTCGCTCAAATGCTAGGCCTGAATCCTATTACTGCAACATTTAAATGTACAAAAATGTATCTGAGATGCAGCCATACTCATCAACCGTCATTTTTATATAGCTTAATAACACAAGAGGGATATTGGTCTCCACTAGGCTACGACATACAAGTGGCAAGTGTATCCTAAGGCCAAAATGTTGTTGAATTGTGGCCTGGGGTGGTCTAGCGGTTAGGGACGCTGCTTTCAGAGCGCACATATAGGCCTACTGTATCAACGTGGAGTTGATTCTGTCCCACACCCTTCTGGCACAAAGTTCTCAATCCCCAGATTGACTTGATTTATTTACACATCTCAAATAGACAGTCGAGGGATATTTTACACCCGATCTTGATAAGAAATGACCATACCAGACACTTTTGAAAACAAATAGAATAATAACAATAGGCGACACTAACATTAGTTTCCATTCATACAAATAGCTAGGTTTTCACCCAATGGGGGACAGATTTTCAAGCAGATATTCTGAAATCCGCATAAAAACAATATGCACATTTTCCCACCAGAGGGATATTGACTTGCTACAGATAAAAGGCTTCGCGTGATGCCGTTGTGCACATAAAAAAATACCTTTTACAATTAAATTCCCATGTACCGAATTTAAAAAAAAATACAAGTTAAATGAGTGTCCATCGCATTTAACTCTACTGATGGTTATTTCACAAACAAATGCTGCGTTATATAGCGAGTGTGCCAGTGGAAACTGCTGAGGGGAGGACGGCTCATAATAATGTCTGGAAAGGAATTAATGGAATGGCATCAAACACATGGAAACCTGCTGTTTGATGTATTTGATAGCGTTCCACTGATTCCGCTCCAGCCATTACCACAAGTCCGTCCTCCCCAATTAAGGTGCCACCAACCTCCTGTGGAGTGTTCCCACTCTGGTATTGGCACGGTGTCCTCTAACCAACAGCTTGCAGATAAAGTGCGAGTATAGCCTACATGATGAGATTAATATGGACAACATTTATTATCCACCAACATTTCTCACATAATTCATTTTACAGACACAAAAAGATCCCACCTTGTCTCGCGTATTTTGTTCTGTCGACATTTGGAAAGTTTACCGGCACATTTTCTGTTTCAGTCAAGACTGTCATGAGTCCTATTAACCGACGTACTTTACGCTCATAAAAAGGTTGGATGGAAACCTGGTTAGTGTCGGGTAAATTGCTTTTTTTCTATTGAATGCTTGTCAAATAAGTACACTAAATTTTAAATATTTGATTTAACTAGGCGAGTCAGTTAAGAACAAATTCTTATTTACAATGACGGCCTACCCCGGCCAAACCCGGATGACGCTGGGCCAATTGTGCGCCGCCCTATGGGACTCCCAATCACAGCCGGATATGATACAGCCTGTATTCGAACCAGAGACTGTAGTGACACCTCTAGCTCTGAGATGCAGTGTCTTAGACCGCTACGCCACTTGGAAGCCCATTAAAAAAAGCATGTGGACACTCGCTCGTCAGACATCTCATTCCAAAATCATGGGCATTAAAATAGAGTTTGTCCCCCCTTTGCTGCTGTAACAGACTACACTCTTCTGGGAAGGCTTTACACTTTATCAGGTATTCTCAAACTGGGGTACGGGGTATGCGCAATGCCGTCGGGGGTATGCCAAATAAAAATGTGATTCACATTTTATTTGATTAAAAAATATATATTCTTCACATTTTTAAACAGTCCATTTATATTTTCCAATGGGGCTATACATTTGGGTGAGGTGTTTTTCTCGCCTGAGTAGCCTCGTTTCACTGCCAAAAAGAAAATTAATCCATCTAGTGTTCAGCGAAATAACAAAACAATGTCAAATGCAGGTAGCCTAGTCAAATAATTAACATCCAATCACATAAACCGTTACTCTCTTGCGAGAATTCCACTAACGGTCCGTATGTAGCCAAACGTAGCTGCTGTTCATGTTGGTATCTGTACTGATGGCGCAAAAGCCATGACAGGGAGACATAGTGGAGTGGTAACGCACGTGCAAGCAGTTGCTCCCGATGCCACTTGGGTACACTGCAGCATCCACCGAGAGGCTCTTGCTGTCAAGGGAATGCCTGACAGCTTGAAATATGTTTTGGACACTACAGTGAAAATGGTTAACTTTGTTAAAGCAAGGCCCCTGAACTCTCATATATTTTCTGCACTATGCAATGATATGGGTAGCGACCATGTAACGCTTTTACAACATACAAAAGTGCACTGGTTATCAAGGGGCAAAGTATTGACACGTTTTTTTTTAAATTGAGAGACGAGCTTAAAGTTTTCTTTACTGACCATAATTTTCACTTGTCTGGCCGCTTGCATGATAACGGGTTTCTCACACGACTGGCCTATCTGAGTGATGTTTTTTCTCACCTGAATGATCTGAATCTAGGATTACAGGGACTCTCTGCAACTATATTCAATGTGCGGGACAAAATTGAGGCTATGATTAAGAAGTTGGAGCTCTTTTCTGTCTGCATTAACAAGGATAACACACAGGTCTTTCCATCATTGTAAACTCAGCAAAGAAAGAAACGTTCTCTCACTGTCAACTGCGTTTATTTTCAGCAAACTTAACATGTGTAAATATTCATATGAACATAACAAAATTCAACAACTGAGACATAAACTGAACAAGTTCCACAACATGTGACTAACAGAAATGGGATAATGTGTCCCTGAACAAAGGGGGGTCAAAATCAAAAGTAACAGTCAGTATCTGGTGTGGCCACCAGCTGCATTAAGTACTGCAGTGCATCTCCTCCTCATGGACTGCACCAGATTTGCCAGTTCTTGCTGTGAGATGTTACCCCAATCTTCCACCAAGGCACCTGCAAGTTCCCGGACATTTCTGGTGGGAATGGCCCTAGCCCTCACCCTCTGATCCAACAGGTCCCAGACGTGCTCAATGGGATTGAGATCTGGTCTCTTCACTGGCCATGGCAGAACACTGACATTCCTGTCTTGCAGAAAATCACGCACAGAATGAGCAGTATGGCTGGTGGCATTGTCATGCTGGAGGATCATGTCAGGATGAGCCTGCAGGAAGGGTACCACATGAGGGAGGAGGATGTCTTCCCTGTAACGCACAGCATTGACATTGCCTGCAATGACAACAAGCTCAGTCCGATGATGCTGTAACACACCGTCCCAGACCATGATGGACCCTCCACCTCCAAATCGATCCCACTCCAGAGTACAGGCCTCGGTGTAACGCTCATTCCTTCGACGATAAACGCAAATCCGACCATCACCCCTGGTGAGACAAAACCTTGACTCATCAGTGAAGAGCACTTTTTGCCAGTCCTGTCTGGTCCAGCGACGGTGGGTTTGTGCCCATAGGCGACGTTGTTGCCGGTGATGTCTGGTGAGGACCTGCCTTACAACAGCCCTACAAGACCTCAGTCCAGCCTCTCTCAGCCTATTGCGGACAGTCTGAGCACTGATGGAGGGATTGTGCGTTCCTGGTGTAACTCGGGCAGTTGTTGTTGCCATCCTGTGATGGTGTGATGTTCGGATGTACCGATCCTGTGCAGGTGTTGTTACACGTGTCTGCCACTGCAAGGACAATCAGCTGTCTGTCCTGTCTCCCTGTAGCGCTGTCTTAGGTGTCTCACAGTACGGACATTGCAATTTATTGCCCTGGCCACATCTGCAGTCCTCATGCCTCCTTGCAGCATGCCTTAGGCACATTCACGCAGATGAGCAGGGACCCTGGGAATCTTTCTTTTGGTGTTTTTCAGAGTCAGTAGAAAGGCCTCTTTAGTGTCCTAAGTTTTCATAACTGTGACCTTAATTGCTTACCGTCTGTAAGCTGTTAATGTCTTAAAAACTTCTTATGGCTGAGATCCCGTTAACGGGATCGACTTGACAGCAACCAGTGAAAGTGCAGGGCGCCAAATTCAAACAACAAAAATCTCATAATAAAAATTCCTCAAACATACATGTATTTGGGGCCTCCCGGGTGGCGCAGTGGTCTAGGGCACTGCATCGCAGGCTCTGTCGCAGCCGGCCGCGACCGGGAGGTCCGTGGGGCGTCGCACAATTGGCATAGCGTCGTCCGGGTTAGGGAGGGTTTGGCCGGTAGGGATATCCTTGTCTCATCGCGCTCCAGGGACTCCTGTGGCGGGCCGGGCGCAGTGCGCGCTAACCAAGGGGGCCAGGTACACGGTGTTTCCTCCGACACATTGGTGCGGCTGGCTTCCAGGTTGGAGGCGCGCTGTGTTAAGAAGCAGTGCGGCTTGGTTGGGTTGTGCTTCGGAGGACGCATGGCTTTCGACCTTCGTCTCTCCCGAGCCCGTACGGGAGTTGTAGCGATGAGACAAGATAGTAATTACTAGCGATTGGATACCACAAAAATTGGGGAGAAAATGGGATAAAATTTTTAAAAATAAAATTAAAAATTAAAAATATACATACATGTATTTTACAAAAAAAGATAATCTTGTTTTAAATCCAGCCACAGTGTCCGATTTCAAAAAGGCTTTACGACGAAAGCACACCAAACGATTATTTAGGTCAGTACCTAGTCACAGAAAAACACAGCCATTTTTCCAGCCAAAGAGAGGAGTCAAAAAAGCAGAAATAGAGATAAAATTAATCACTAACCTTTGATGATCTTCATCAGATGACACTCATAGGACTTCATGTTACACAATACATGTATGTTTTGTTCGATAAAGTTTATATTTATATCCAAAAATCTTAGTTTACATTGGCGCGTTATGTTCAGTAATGTTTTGCCTCCAAAACATCCAGTGATTTTGCAGAGAGCCACATCAATTTACAGAAATACTCATAATAAACATTAATAAAAGATACAAGTATTATACATGGAACTTTAGATAAACTTCTCCTTAATGCAACCGCTGTGTCAGATTTTTTTTTTAAATTATGGAAAAAGCACACCATGCTATATTCTGAATCCAGCGCTCAGAGCCCAAACAAGCCATACAGATATCCGCCATGTTGTGGAGTCAACAGAAGTCAGAAATAGTATTATAAATATTCACTTACCTTTGATGATCTTCATCAGAATGCACTCCCAGGAATCCCAGTTCCACAATAAATGTTTGTTTTGTTCGATAACGTCCATAATTTATATCCAAATACCTCCTTTTTGTTCGCGCGTTTAGTTCCAAAATCCAAATTGATGACGCTCAGGTCAGACGAAAAGTAAAAAAAATCCATTACAGTTCGTAGAAACATGTCAAACGATGTATAGAATCAATCTTTAGGATGTTTTTAACATAAATCTTCAATAATGTTTCAACCGGAAAATTCCTTTGTCTTCAGAAATGCGATGGAACACAGGTCGCTCTCACGGGAGCGTGCGTGATTAACTCATGCCAGACACCTGACTCAAAGAGCTCTCCTTCCCTCATTCTTCACAGTAGAAGCATCAAACAAGGTTCTAAAGACTGTTGACATCTAGTGGAAGCCTTAGGAAGTGCAATATGACCCCAAAGACACTGTACATTGGATAGGCAAACCTACAAACCTCAGATTTCCCACTTCCTGGTTGGATTTTTTCTCAGGTTTTTGCCTGCCATATGAGTTCTGTTATACTCACAGACATCATTCAAACAGTTTTAGAAACTGCAGAGTGTTTTCTATCCAAATCTACTAATAATATGCATATCTTAGCTTCTGGGACTGAGTAGCAGGCAGTTTACTCTGGGCACCTTATTCATTCAAGCTACTCAATACTGCCCCCAGCCATAAGAAGTTAACGACCGTTCCACAGGTGCATGTTCATTAATTGTTTATGGTTATTTGAACAAGCATGGGAAACAGTGTTTAAACCCTTTACAATGAAGATCTGTGAAGTTATTTGGATTTTTACAAATGATCTTTGAAAGACAGTGTCCTGAAAAAGGGACGTTTCTTTTTTTGCTGAGTTTTTGTGTGCAAATGAACTCAAGCTTATGGACAATGCCAAATGTAATATAGCAAAGAACCTGAGTTGTTTTGGGTGCGCAATTACGCAGGTACTTTCCCGAAATGGATGACACAAACAACTGCATTCGTTATCCCTTTCATGCCCTGCCTCCAATCTACTTTCCGGTATCTGAACAAGAAAGAATTTAATCAGAAGCCACTGCCAGATTTCTGGATTGTGCTGTGCTCAGACTATCCGGCCTTGGCAAATCGCGCTGTTGAGACACTGATGCCCTTTGCAACCACGTGCCTATGTGAGAGTGGTTTCTTGGCCCTCACTAGCATGAAAACAAAATACTGGCACAGACTGTGTGTGGAAAATGATTTAAGAGTGAGACTCTCTCCAATACAACACACCATTGCAGAGTTATGTGTAATATTTCAGTTAGTAAAATATGTCAAGATGTTTTTGCATTTGAGCCTATCCAAAGACAATTTCGTTGAGCTGAAACACTTTTCTTCGATGTGTAAATTACCAGACTTTTTTTCTTAGTTCTTGAAAACAATGAAATTAGTGCAATTCACTTATAAGGCTAGTGTAGACTCAGGTAGGTCACTAGATAGGCCAAAACTGGGCGTAAACTCGGAGCCGGAGCATGCTGCTTAGACCACCGCGCTACGGCAGTTCACAATGCTCTAGTGAGTGCTAAGAATACCATAAATGCTGATGATACATAGGCGCCTTATTTTTTTGTATTTTGCTTTAAGCCTTCCCCACACCATAGCCCTAACCTTGACCACTCTGAATTATGCCTAAACTATTAACCTTCGAGTTGTGTCTGTTTTAACCCTGTAACCATGTGGAATTAACCTTGTAACCATGTAGAATTAATGCGTAACAAATACACGTTCATTAATGAGTCAAAGGGATGTGGGCCGGATTCAAAACCATGCCGACTCTGGCATGTGTGTGCCGGTGTCCGTGGCTCTAACCACTGGACCACACAGACACTGAGGAAACCAATAATGTATTCTGTATATTGCTTGCCTTCAACATACACCGAGTGTACAAACCATTAGGAACACCTTCCTAATATTGAGTTGTACCCCCCTTTGCCCTCAGAACAGCCTCAATTTGTCGGGGTATGGACTCTATATGGTGTCGAAAGTGTTCCACAGGGATGCTGGCCCATGTTGACTTTAATGCTTCTCACAGTTGTGTCAAGTTAGCTGTATGTCCTTTGGGTGGTGGGCCATTCTTGATATACATGGGAAACTATTGAGTGTAAAAAACCCAGCAGCATTGCAGTTAAATCTTTTCTCTTGCCCATTCACCCTCTGAATGACACACATGCACAATCCATGTCTCTATTGTCTCAAGGTGTAAAAATCATTCTTTAACTTGTCTCCTCCCCTTCATCTACACGGATTTAATTGGATTTAACAAGTGACATCAATAAGGAATCATAGCTTTCACCTGGATTCACCTGGTCAGCCTATGTCATGGAAAGAGCAGGTGCCCCTCATGTTTAGTACACTTAGTGTATAATAAAACAATTTTCCCTGACAGAAAATACATCTACCCCCTACACATTTGTACATTTATTATAATCCACATAAGAATTCACTTAAGACGCGCTGTAGCCTGCATGTAGCCTACCTAAGGTACGATGTAGGTACAGTGTGCATTGTATACAAACACTGCTTCTAGCTGCCTCCTTGCTGCGATTAAAAATATGTATTCAGATATTCAAATTCTGAAGGATGCTGTATTTTGTTGTGTTTGGGTGGAGATGTTGAATAGGTTTAAATATACTGCAGTTTGTGTGCACTTTACTGGTGCTCTGAGACAGCTAAGTAACTGAGCGAACGCAAAACGCCCACACACACTCACAACGGCACACCGACACACTGACTTACACACAATACAATACACCCAAACACACGCGCGCACCCACACACACCCACACCCACACACACACACACACACACACACACACACACACACACACACACACACACACAGAGAGATACCTCTGTCAGAGTGTTCTGTGGGGGTGATAGTGATTCTCTCTCCTTGTAGATACAGGCTAATAAGGCTCTCGCTGTGAGCCGGGGAACGAGGAGCCACCGGAGAACGCTCTATGCTCACCTCTATTAACACCTTAATGAAAACTTCACATAGTTGGGAGGGATGAATGAAGTGAGGGACGGAGGGAGGAAGTGAGGGAGTGTCACCACTGGCTGTTCAGGAGGGAAGAAATTATAGAATTAGTGAGGGAGGAATGGATGTGTTTAAATGTCTACCCATGTATTTTTGATGGTCTGGTACTATGCTCTGATTCTAAGGTCCAAGACACATTTCTAGGCCATCACTGACATATAATATGGCTACCTAACACGTCCATTAATAAGAGAGAGAGAGAGAGGATATAAAAGAAGGAGAGGGGGACGAGGGAAGAATAGAGCGGGATAGTATAATAGGAATTTAATCTATAGGGAAACTGCCTGTTAGAATGCAGTTTTATGAGGCAGTGGTTGGGGATTAAGAACATCAGAGATGAGAGATGAATTGGGAAGCCCTTACCCTGTCCGTAGCCTGTGTGTGTGTGTGTGTGTGTGTGTGTGTGTGTGTGTGTGTGTGTGTGTGTGTGTGTGTGTGTGTGTGTGTGTGTGTGTGTGTGTGTGTGTGTGTGAGTGTGAGCATGGGCACCTGACTTTGTCTGAAAGTGGGGGTGTCCTACCAACCCACAAACATCCTGCCCCCTTTCCTGAAAATCCCACCCACAGTGACCGATTGACAGGTCTGAAACCCTACCAACTCTGTGACTCTCTCAAATATCCTGCGCCTCCTCTTACAATCCCACCCAACGGATTGATTGACAGGCCAAACTGTTAAGAATGGTGCCAGGATAACGCATGAAAATGAGGAAATAACATTTTTAAAATCTGAGATATCTGAATTTTATACTTGAAAGGTAAAAAAAATATATATGTTAAATTGCACATTAAGTTTCATCTTCTTTTTGTCACAAATAATGCAATCACAAAAATGTAGTACAATTACAAATGTGATCTTTGATTTATATTTTAACAATTGTCTTTCTCAATATGACAGTGTTATCTGGTAGGGCATTGAACAAGAACTGTCAACTTGAAAATGCAAACTGGCGTTTTACATTTCAATTTGGTCATTAATTATGTTCACATAAAAATAATATTGCAAACATATTATTTATTTATCATTATCAAATGTGCATTTTTTTGGCAGTTATATATTGTATATCCATAAATGGTGGGCCCAAATCTGTAATAGAAAGAATAAAATCTAGATTCGGTAATATGGGTTATATTTGAACAATTTGGGCTAGAGCCGGGGTCTCCAACCTTTTCTTTGATAAACGCTACTTCAAACAAAAAATGTCACAGTTCTTGACACAAACCGGTGCTCCTGGCACCTACTGCCATACCCGTTCAAAGGCACTTAAATCGTTTGTCTTGCACATTCACCCTCTGAATGGCACAAAACAATCCATGTCTCAATTGTATCAAGGATTAAAAATCCTTCTTTAACATGTCTCCACCCCTTCATCTACACTGATTTGAAGTGGATTTAACAAATGACATCAATAAGGGATCACAGCTTTCACCTGGATTCACCTGGTCAGTCCATGTCATGGAAAGAGCAGGTGTTCCTAATGCTTAGTACGCTCAGTATATAACAAACATGTGTGATGGAAAATATGCAAGCAACCAGTCTGTTTGGGTTATGGTAATTTACTTGTGTTAATGATTTGATCTAAAAAGGCAGGAAAGGTCTCACATTTGATTCGTTTAGGGATTCAATTGTTCAGTGCCAGCAATTTGTTGGCATGCATAAGAAAATATGTTCATTCTAGAGCTTGCTGTGTTTTTACTTGAGTAAAACAAATTGCGACACAGCAAAGTAGCGATGAACATACTTGACACACACTGTGAGATCCCAGAGGACCTCAGAGCACAAAGTAGGGGAGATGCAGAAAAATAAGATCATTTGACGAGGTCATTCCTACATGACGCGCAGCGATACTTATCAGAACAGAGCACAAATAGGCTCCGAAACGACTTGTCTGACTCGGATAGATACGCGACCTTAGGGGGTGGTGTACTTGTCCACGCCGCTCTCTAGTGTGCGGACAGGCCAAACTACCAAACTAATCCCAAACAGCCCACAAAGCGTTGTTGTGATTTCTGTAAAAAGGAAGGGCATACGGACACCAAGGAACTTGAAGCTCTCAACCTGCTCCACTACAGCCCCGTCGATGAGAATGGGGGCGTGCTCGGTGCTCCTTTTCCTGTAGTCCACAATCATCTCCTTAGTCTTGGTTACGTTGAGGGATAGGCTGTTATTCTGGCACCACCCGGCCAGGTCTCTGACCTCCTCCCTATAGGCTGTCTCGTCATTGTCGGTGATCAGGCCTACCACTGCTGTGTCGTCTGCAAACTTAATGATGGTGTTGGAGTCGTGCCTGGCCATGCAGTCGTGTGTGAACAGGGAGTACAGGAGGGGACTGAGCACGCACCCCTGGGGAGCTCCAGTGTTGAGGATCAGCGTGGCAGATGTGTTGCTACCTACCCTCACCACCTGGGGGGCGGCCCGTCTGGAAGTCCAGGATCCAGTTGCAGAGGGAGGTGTTTAGTCCCAGGTTCCTTAGCTTAGTGATGAGCTTTGAGGGTACTATGGTGTTGAACGCTGAGCTGTAGTCAATGAATAGCATTCTCTGTTGGAATCTAGGCAGAAGAAATCCTCCTGCACATTTTAGGCAGCCTGCTGGCCCACAGAGTAGAACCAAATATTCAGTTAGATTGTGAAACTCTTGTCACAGAAGTGGTCATACTATGCAGAAATGCTGGGATTTAGGGAGGGGCCATTCTACACGCAGCATGGGGTAGATGTAGAGCTTTCTCCTAAAACGTAGGATGTTGATTGTTTCACAATGATGTGTTAACCAATTCCTCCTTTAAAACTCAATTATTTATATATCCATTCGTGGTGGTTAAATAGGTTCCTTTTGTGAATGTGCTTTTTTGATGTTTACAGATTGCTATACACAATATAATGGCTCCTGTTACTCAAATAATAGTTGTTGTCCTATGCGCAGTGGCGACCCATCATTCAGGGCAGGCGGGGCACATTTTTAGCAATTTTTTTATGGTGGGGGGGGGGGGGCTTGCCTGTTTTGCATGTTATTTTGGCATTAATATGTGTCACATATCAGTTTGCAAACAATGTAATAATAATATATATCATTGAGTTAATAAAGTCGAATACAAACATGGTCTCTTTTTTGTTATCTTGAGTAAGGCAGCTCAAAAATACAGAGGTTTCAGCCTAGCTCAGTGCTTTCTGTGGTGGTGGGGCAAGCCAGCAGAAAATATGGAGAGTTGCGCCGTGATTGGCTCAGTGTTCTGTCACTCATGGGGACTTTACGTCACTGCCAAGTGTAAGAGGAGACTTTGAAAATTCTAGCCCTTCGGCTTGTGCCATCGAAGTGCCCATCCATGAAGGCTCAAGGTCATTGGCCACAGATAAATCACATTACAGTATATGCACAATAGCTTTGATTGGACTGATCATGTCAACATCATACTTTCACAATCTTAACTAGCAGTCATCATCATGAATCAAGTCGACAATCTACTGGCAAATCCTTTTTAATCCTTGTCATATGAAGAGAAATAATGAAGAGAAATTATAGATAAAATGTATCGTGCCCCATCGGCCATTGGACAACAGGTTGGAAATTGCAAATTCAACAAGTGGTTTGGAAGGAATCAGTGACAGTGGCTGTGTGGTTCCAAATCTGGGATCAAGGGGCTCTTTTCCAAGTTTAAAATGATAAACATTGGCCATGTTGTCAATGAAGCATGATTTGTGGCCCGCTCAAAACAACTGTTAACTAGGAGGACCGCCGCGCCACCTTCCTGTTCAAGTGAGCCGAGCACAACAATATGAGTCCAAAATGTATGCTGCATCATAAATGATATAATATGCCAGGGAGATATGTATACTGTAGCTAAGAAAGAAATACTAATGGTATGTTGTAAGATGTTAGTAGCCCATGTGCCTCACCCTAATAATTTGGTCTATTTACCCCTCTTAATTTTGCCTACTGTTCTGACTGTTCTACTGTAGCCAATAACATGTTTTAGAGAAATGTAATCATTGAATATTGTAAGAGCTTTCGTTGTCTACTTATATGCCCCTTTTATTTATTCTACGGTTCTAACTTAGTGTACAGGGAGAATACTGTAAAAACGGCCCATGTTCTGAATTCTGTCGCTGTACATTTCAAAAGTGCTAAACAAATAGTTATATTGACTAACGTTACGTCCGTCCTAGCTCGCTCATTGTCTTAATCAAAATTACGGATTGCCTCTTATCCGCTTGTCGTCCCCTTATGCCATAGTTTGTACATCTCAATTGTCAGTAGAAACCACGTTTGTTTAAGCAAGTCAGCCATATCAGCTATGTTTTTTTTAAAGGCAGTAAATGAGGCTGAATGAACTGTTTCGCTGCCAGACAAGGCTTCGCTGATAGCCAGGTGTAGCAGTGGTAAGATGTTGGGACAGCCTGCTGTTGGGACAGCCTAACCTTTTTGTGGGCACTGTTTGTCACCGTTAAAGTGCCAGTAAGGTATTGTTTAGTGTTGGGCTGTGTAGTGGCTTTGCTGGCATACATTCCACTTGTTGTTTTTGCCCCACCAAGATTTACATGCTAAAATCGCCACTACCTATGCTAATATGGCTAAGTCCATCTGAATGTATCAATGTGTGCTATGAGTAAAGTCATCGCCTTTTTTTCTCACAAAATTACCTTAGAACCTCCACCATTGGTATGCTGTTGTTGGGTGCTGTAAACTGAGATGCTGCCACACTTCATTTTCAAATTGCTGAAAACTGAGATGCTGCCACACTTCATTTTCAAATTGCTGAAAACTGAGATGCTGCCACACTTCATTTTCAAATTGCTGTAAACTGAGATGCTGCCACACTTCATTTTCAAATTGCTGTAAACTGAGATGCTGCCACACTTCATTTTCAAATTGCTGTAAACTGAGATGCTGCCACACTTCATTTTCAAATTGCTGTAAACTGAGATGCTGCCACACTTCATTTTCAAATTGCTGTAAACTGAGATGCTGATGAGATACAGGAGGGAGAGAGAAATCATAACCTCAAAGGCCCCAAAGAGTCCTTGGGGAGGAGAGAGAGAGAACATCTCACCACAGCAGGTCAGGAACAGTTGTAACCAAACGCATGACTGTTCAGTTAACTTCCAGTCACATCATCATCACGTACAGGATATCATCGCAACATAACCTACTGCTTCAAAGAGGTGTGACAGAATGGGGGTTGGAGATCAACACAGAGAAGGCTGAATTCTTGAAAAGACAACAAATACAACTTTTACATAGAGTCTTGATAAGTGTCTGCTGCTCCATTTGCTCCATTGCTCAGGCGTGTGTGTGTGCGTGCGTGCGTGTGTGAGCGTGTGTGTGTGTGCACGTCTGTGTGTGTGGGTAGGCGGCTAGCTATTTACATTTTACATTGGACAAACCTGCGTGATGTAAAAAGTGTCCGTCTCATTACACTGTCATACATTTTATCTCCAGCCTTTAGTCTGCACAAAAGGCCACATACTCTTTCTACCATATCCTATATATGCTACATGATTTATGTTAGATCATTTTTGGGACGGAACGTTGGTGGAGCGCTGCAGAGATGCGTCTCTCCAACTGCACCCTGGACCCCAAAATATTTTGCACCCCTGCCTTTGACAAAGTGGGCACTGCTTATCAGAGGGCGCTCACCTAAAATGCCTATATACCACTGGTTGAGAGAAATTGTACTTGTTTTGGGCAGAATTATGTGAGGTTTTGTGTGTTGTTGTTGGGGGTGCGTCATGGTCAGTTTAGCTCAGAAAATGCCGCCCTTGTCAATCTGCCGCCATAATTGGCCGCCTACTGGTCGATTTCCAAAGCATTCCTAGTCGATCTCCAAACATTTCAGTAAAAACCCAACGATAAAGCCTTGCTTTCATATTTGTATGTATTCATGTCGCGTTTTTGGCGGTAGGTGCACCCGATTCTGCTGCCTTGTGCGCCCGAGTAGCCGAAGTGTTCCCATTTGAACAATTTATTTTTTGTCGGAAGGTACAATCGCCGCTTTCCCGGCGGGCACGGAGAGCAAATCAAGAATACTATTAGGCCTACCTCTGGCCAATCGGACGGCTCAGATTACAGCGTCTGCAGTACGTACTATAGCAGGCATAAAAGAAAACTAAAGCAAAATTGACACTGTTAGATTTGGAAACTTTGATAACCACGACTACAGAGACTGTCAACGAATACAGCAAAGAGCTGCTGTTTTTATGAGAGAGTTCATGTTTAAGTTTTTACTCAGCACCGTGAACACTTCGTATTCAACACCTTTATAAGCAATACAATGCGTGTTCTTCCCTCTTCCACTCGTGCTACAACCATCACTGCGGTGGTAATGAATGATTAGGAAGGTGTATCGATAGGCTTGCGTTGTTATTATTGCGTTGTTTAATATCGAGGAATATTTCACCTTCTCCGTTCATAGGAGTAACAACATGAATTTGTGCATGAGGCAGAAATAATGCAGTGAGACTTTTGCTATTAGCTGGAAGATGATGTCTGGTCAGTGTCAGTGGAGGAAAGGGAGAGTGGTGAGATGTTGAGAGGCGGACCCTCAGTCTGCTGCCCTCTCCTCCCGCTGAGACTGACCATCAGATGCAGGCACCCTCAGCCCAGTAAAATAAAAATTAAAAAACAAATGATTTATATGTATGCTCACTCAGCTGTGCCTCACAAGTAATACAACAACTGATCTATTACCGGTGTGATCATATAGCCTTCCTCAGATGTTTAAATATATTTTTTAAATGGTTCAAACAACAATGCATTAGCAGGGCAATTCAAGTAAAGCCAATATGCGGTGATGATGTATGGGGCCTATAGCCTACTGCACAAACCTCATTACTACAGAACTGTTTTTAATAGGTTCATGTTACATAGGCTTACGTTAACATAGGTCATGTTAAAAACAAGTCTGAGAGGTAGATCTCGGCTTGGATTTTGACTCTAAGTGATGTTAACTCAGAAAAGGTTGGGGACCACTTATCTAGGAGGATGAGAACAGAGGACAAAGAATCAGCTTTGACAGTGTGGAGAGCCTCCGTGACACAGAGAAGAGCAGTCTAAGTTGAGTGACCCGCCTTGAAGCTGTACTTGTTAGGGTCAAGAAGTTCATTCTGAGAGAGATAGCGAGAGAGTTGGTCAGAGACAGCACGCTCCAAGTGTTTTGGAAAGAAAAGAAACAGGTCTATAGTTTTTGACGTCAGATAAGTTGAGTGTTCGTTTCTTGAGGAGGGGAGCGACTCAGGCATTTTGAAGTCGGAGGGAGCCAGTGAGTTAATGAGGGAATTGAGCAATGGGAGAAGGTCTCCAGAGATGGTCTGTAGAAGGAAGGAGGGGATGGGGTCGAGCGGGCAGGTTGTCGGGAGGCCAGACCTCACTAGTCGCAGGATTTCATCTGGAGAGAGAGGGGAGAAAGAGGTCAAGGCGAAGGGTAGTTCTGTGTGAATGTGACCATTGGACTCAATAGGCTGAGTGAATGAGAAGCAGATGTTGTCAACCTTCTTTTCAAAGTGGTTGACAAGTCGTCCACAGAGAGGGAGGGGGGAGGAAAAGGTGGAAAAGAGTATCCTAGGGTTAGAGGCAGAAGCTCAAAATGTAGACGGATAGAAAGTGGCTTTAGAAGCGGACACAGAGGAAGAGACCGTAGAGAGGAGGGAGTGAAAGATGATAGGTCCTCTATGAGATACATTTTCTTCAATTTCCGCTCATTTGACCGCAGCCCTGTTCTCTAAGCTCGCAATGAGTCACTCAGCCACGGAGCATGAGCAGAGGGCCGAGCCTGCTGGAAGGAAAGGGGACACTGTAAGTCATGGGATGCGGAAAGGGAGGAGAGTAGGGTTGAAAACGCTGAGCCAGGAGGGAGAAGAATTAAGCAGAAGGGAGAGATGATATGATAGAAGAGGCGAGAGTAGTGGGAGACAGAGAGCAACTATTGCGACGGCGAATGACCGTCTGTGTAGGGGCTGAGTGGCTAGGGTTGGAGGAAAGGGAGACAAAAGGAAACAAAGTAGTGATCAGAGACCTGGAGGGGGGTTGCAGTGAGATTAGTAGGCAAACAGCCTCTAGTAAAGATGAGGTCAAGTGTATTGCCTGCCTTGTGAGTTGGAGGGGATTGGGAATGTGTGAGGTCAAAAGAGGCAAGGAAGGGAAAGAGAGAGTTGGATTATGAATCGAAGGCAGACGTCGGGAGGTTGAAGTCGCCAAGTACAAAGAGTGGTGAGCCATCGTCAGGAAATGAGCTCATCAAGGTGCCAAGCTCATTGAGGGAATCTCAAAGGACCCTTGTTGGCGATAGATGACAACAATGTTAAGGCTGAGTAGACAAGTGACATCTAACTGTTTACCAGGCTGACGCCATACATTATTCATATTTAATCACTGGATGTTTAACCCTGTGGTGCTGGGACTGCATTGGCCCTCCCATCAGAGAGATACACTCTATGTGTGTGTGTGTGTGTGTGTGTGTGTGTGTGTGTGTTGTGCATTTATGACATTTAATGATGCTATAGGAGGTCTTCAAAGAATGCTTTGACACACACACTGCATGCTGGCTAATTATTTCCTAGGCCCTCGCTCACCAGGCCATAGTTCCTAGCCTCCCGCTCACTAGCCCCTAGCTCCCAGGCCCTTTCTCACTACCCTATAGTTCCTAGGCCCTTACTCACTAGCCCCAAGTTCCTAGCCTCTCACTCACTAGCCCCAAGTTTCTAGCCTCTCACTCACTAGCCCCTAGCTCTTATGCTCTTTCTCCTACCCCATAGTTCCTAGCCTTTTGCTCACTAGCCATTAGCTCGTAGTTCCTAGGCCCTCACTTACTAGCTCCTAGCTCCTAGGCTCTCGCTCACTAGCCCCTAGTCACTCACTCACTAGCCCCTAACCACTCGCTCATTAGCCCTTTACTCACTGGACCCTAGTTCCTGACCTAGCCCCTCTCTCACTAGCCCATAGTTCCTAGCCACTCGTTCACTAGCTCTTCGCTCACTAGTTCCCGGCCCGTCACTCACTAGCCCCTAGTCACTCACCAGTGCAGATCTTGAAGGCCTGGCTAGGGATCTGAAAGGGATCATAACTCACCTTGAGAAATCTCCAAACTTCAGACCGGCACATATGAATGACTCTCGTCATCTGAGAAGGTTGGAGAAAACAAGCTTATACGTCGGCACCACAATCATATTCCGAACATCCCTGGCAGAAATACTTGTACTATTTTGACATTAACACTTGAAAGAGAGAGGGCGATAGAAGAGAGAGAGAGAGGCCTGGACATAAAAAGAGAATACGATAATAAAAGACACATACCTCCTTGCAGTCTCTTTTGAGGGGTTTGAATGAGACGAACAATGAGATGGGTTTGGCTAAATTGCCTGTTCCTGGTTGACTGATGAGTGTGCTTAATATTTAATAGGAGATCCATGCATTCATTATGCCCGCAGAGGGGGGAAGGTCACCACACAGCCTTCCACAGAATAATAACACATATTCTCAGGGTCACCATTGATAATGGGAGAGTTGGGATATGCGAAAAAAAGAAGAAAAAAACATTTCCAGTTCACACATGCGTATATTTGTAAAATAGAACAAACATAAGCACCCACCAAATTATGTATTATTATGTTTATTTATTATTATATTCTCACATCTATCATTAACACTACCAGTAATAGCCTAGTACAAAAAAAAAAAAAAAAAAAAAAAAGTATGAATGTATGTACTTGTAAGTCGCTCTGGATAAGAGCGTCTGCTAAATGACTTAAATGTAACCTTTAATAACACACTGCTGATACATGGGGAAGGGTTGAACTGCTGGGAGGGTGCTAGTTGTCAGTGAGATGCATCACACACACACACACACACACACACACACACACACACACACACACACACACAGTCGAAGACACACGCACACACACACACACACACAGTCGAAGACACACACACACACACACACACACACACACACACACACACACACACACACACACACACACACACACACACACACACACACACACACACACAGTCGAAGACAAACACACAGGCAGAAGACTGGAGCTCTATTTCTATTTCGCCCTCTCTCTCTCTCTCCTTCTCCACCACTGTATCCCCCCTCTCTCAGTTGGTGTCATTTTCTCTTTGCGTTTGAAATTACATGTCGCAACGAATAAGGCTGTCTCACTCTTAACACCAGTGGGGGACTGCGTTTGTGTGTGTGCGTGCATGTGACAGCAGCGCAATCACATGAATACACCCATAGATTGCTTTTAATGATTGTCTACGTGCATAATCTCTTTGTATTCTGAAAGGGTAGCATGCTGCCTTTGTTCAAAATGTGATGTACATTACAGATTCCATTATAAATGACCAGTCTCTCCTTCTCCCCTTCTTTTCTGCAACCCTCTGCAATCATTGAAGGAAGTTGAGGTAAGTTATTGATTTATCTTTCAAATTGTGTAACTCCATTTTGTGATTCACTCCGATGCTCTGGAAAGCTACAGAGAGGGAGTTAGAGAACGAATACGTGCATCGGAAATATTGTTTGGAGATGGAGCTTTCTCACATTGGAAACACAATGGCGTGCAATGCCAGACACTGATGCAGTGCGGTATGTCCCTCTGGGCTTGTTGTAGTGCTGCTGATACGTGTATGTTTGTCAAAGCCACGTCAAAACTCTTAACATAGGAGATTAGAGACACGAGACTACTTCTAAATGGCAGCTGTCAGAATCCACTGTAGCGAGAGGGCGATGCACCTTGATGCGATTAACGAGGATCAGAAGAAGGTTAACGGAGTTCAGGTTGACTGTGGCTGCGTTCCCAATGGCATCCTATTCCCTATGTAGGGCAGTATTACATAGGGAATAGGGTGCCGTTTGTCCTACTGAAGTAAAATCCAGTCGTGTACCGTAGTACCCTGGCGCTGTACGCCATTATGTCTGGTATTATCCTGGCTGGATCGCAGCTTGGTGCAGAGCAATGTGTGGAGAGCATGAGAGGGGGGGATAAGATGAGGCCAGTGGTGATACAAATAATTGGCTTGAGTCTGGAGCGAAAGACTGAATGTGATGGGAGAGATAATTTAGGACAGAGGAGAATAAAGAGGAAGAGAAGTGGAAATGAGAGGGAGAGACCCGGGGGACCTGTTAATTGGGCCTCATCACCTCATATCAAACTAATGGACTTATTAGCTCAAACCTTAACTCCAGCCATTTGTAAAACAGGGCATTCTCAGATATCTTTCTCTCCCTCCTCTCGCTCTCGCGCTCCCTTTCTCTCTGTTCTTTTCCTTCTCTCCGACCTCCTCTCTTGTCAATTCAATTCAACGGGCTTTATTGACATGGGAAACATACGTTTACATTCCGTCTTCCCCCGTCTCCTCTCCCTCCCTCCCTCCGTCTCCTCTCCCTCCGTTTCCTCTTCCCCCTCCGTCCCTATCTCCTCTCTTCTCTAATCAAGCGTTCTGTGCTGTAATGAGGGGCAGACAGACCCTGCTCTTAATCACAGTAGGAGGTCTCACAGTGAGTCTGCAACAATCACTCAACCACTATCCCTCCCTAGTGATGCTGTTAACACCGTCTAGCCATCAGAGTGTTAGTGTCAGTGAGTGTGTGTTTGGGTCAGGACCAGTGGAGCGAGTTGAGTGCTTATCAGTAGTTCCAGCAGAAACTGTGGCCACTGAGTGCAGCAGCGCAACAGACTGGCCTTACAGAGCTGGCCAACTCACGGCATTCATCTCCGGCCCCGCTGTCCCAACTCTGTCTAAACTTCCAACTGTTTCTCTCTCGCAGACAATGAGAAAGAGAGTCAGGGGGTTGTCAGCGGTTTCCCGTCATTCTCCGTCTTTGTTAGGTCTTCAGAGTGATCTGCCGCTGGGACCACGCTGAGTTCTTTATGTCTAAACTCACGTGGAGCCAAACAGAGTTGAGCTGGGTTGAGGGCAAGGGGGAGAGAGAGAGCGAAAGAGGAGAATTTGAAATTTTAAGAGCTAAGAGAAATGTTTTTTTGTCCTCCCAGTGGGTTTGATGCTGTTTGTTATTTGAGCTCAGAGAGGATTTTATTCCTTCTGTTATTTACTCCTCTGACTAGTCTGCTTCCGACTATAGACGATGCGTGTTGTGTTTGTCTGGAGCTTAGATCTAAGGGCACACCCTAACTTCTCTCCCGAAGACTGACTGATAGTCACTTTGGTATTGCTGAATGTGTTCCAGAAGAGGCTGCATGAAAACAAGACTTAAAACAGATCAATAATGTACTTTGCTGTACAGAACATCTGTAAACCCTCCTCTGTCTCCCTGTTTCATACGGTGCGGCTTCCTCTCTTTGGGAACGTCAGGAGGTGTGTGATTGGTGGCTGGATTGATTCGGAGCTCGTTCCTTGATCGCAGTAGACCCAAATGACGCGGAGCAGTGATCGATAACTGACAGGCAATATGAAAGCTAAAAGCAGAGCCTAATGTGGAGGAAAGTAGGTCATTGAACTGTATATGTACTGTATATGGCAGGCCAGTGGGAGAGGGCAAGTCAAGTACATGCACTGACTGAGTATCTTGATTGAGCAGGTCATATAGATGTCCTGTTTGAAGAGTCATGATCTATTTAAACAGGGCCTGGTAGGAGTATATATCTATCTGCTAGTCCATTTCTTTATTCCTCTCACTACTGTTGTATCATCTCCCTGTGGCTTTATTGGATTGGCCACTGCGACAAAGCACCCTCTCTTTCTCTCTTTCTCTCTGTCTCTCTGTCTCTCACTCTCTCTCTCTTGCTCTCTCGCTCTCTCTCTCTCGCTCTCTCTCTGTGTGACTCTCTCTTTCTCCCTCTCTCTCGCTCTCTCTCTGTCTGTCTCTCTGTTTCTCTCTGTCTCTCTGTCTCTGTCTCTCTGTCTCTCTGTCTCTCTGTCTCTCTCTCTCTGTCTCTCTCTCTCTCTCTGTGTGTCTCTCTCGGTGTCTCTTTCTCTCTGTCTCTCTCTGTCTCTCTCTCTCTGTGTGTGTCTCTCTCTGTTTCTCTCTCTCCCTCTCTGTCTCCCTCTCTCCATGCCGCATCTGTTTGTCTAACTCCCAATTACACCGTGTAAAACACTTCACCGATACGTACTAATTCAATTCAGACTAATAGCTAATTTCACCAACATGTTGCTCTTTCATTATGCAGCCATTTTAAGGTAATTACATATCACTGTGTCCTCGCCCACAAATATAAATCCGAGATGAACAAATAAAAAGTGGATGTTCTGAACAATAAGCCCTCATCTAATGAGTATTAAACTTCTAACATTTGTGCTTGTGCAGATATAATTAGCGTTGACACGGGTTGAATCGGCTGTTGGTTTTGAAGAGGCGATCCGGTTGTGAAGGGTTTAATCTGAGACTCATATCCCAGTAACATTTTCATCTCAATCCGACTGATCTGTTGCCTGTGACAGAGAGATAATCAGGAGAGCGGATCGGGCTCCCGTCAGTATCGTTCTTTGAGCCTGTTTCTCTACTGACTGTCTGTCTTTGATGGTGGGTCGGGCGTCGGGACCACGGATTGACTGCGGAAAAATAGAGCTGTTTTCTGCCGTTCGGATGACTAGTGTTTGGAATATCAAACTCTGTTTAACAAGCTGGATTAATAGATTTGTTCCAGACTGTGTGATCTTAGATGTCTTCTTTTCTGTTTTTGTCAAGTTGTCTGTGTGTGCGTGTGTGTGTGTGTGTGTGTGTTTGATGAATACATAACCCTTTACCTCCTGTGTTTTTCCCCCAGGATGACTACTTCAAAAGCTATGGTCCTGCCAAGCCAATCAACCAAGGTAAGGCCGGAGACTATGACGTGTGTGTGTGACGTATGTGTGTGTGTGTGTGGGGGGGGCATACAGGTTTGTGTGTGTGTGTGTGTGCTCCTCATTACCAGTGCGTCCTCTGAGAATAACCCGATGATGGATCGGTGTGGAGGTTGCTATAGGGAAGGATGGTCGCTCTAAACACACTTCATTAATGACACACACACACAAACACACACAATGACACACACACACACACACACACACACACACACACACACACACACACACACACACACACACACACACACACACACACACACACACACACACACACACACACAATGACACACACACACACCCTCTATCTCTTCTGGTAGATTAAGGTGATTAAAAAAAAGCTCCAATCACACAGTGGAATCTTTATTTTACTCAATTGATCAGCGTTTCTGCAGGAGGCCCAACAGATCAATACAGAGACGGCGAGGGAGGAACAGGGGAGGGAGGAAGAAAGTGGGTGGGATTGTGATAGAGGTAGAGAGCCAGCCTGACGAAGGCAGCTTGCCTGACGAAACGTTAATGGCTTCAGATAAATAATTTGCTATGGAGCCAGAGTTTAGGGAACCTACTCTTTCTTTATAAAAAGCTGGAGAGCCACTAAGAGAGAGATGGAGAGAATGAGGAAGATCTAGTGATTCTACTTATTATAGAGAGAGGTGGCAGATGAATGGGTCATTAGCCATCTCTTACAGACCATTCAGGTCTGGGTCTATAAGTGTGTTAGTGGTAGTGGTAGATTTGTAGTCATTAGTTAAGCCTGATTCTGATCCTGATCCTAAGCCTTGGCCTCACTGATCCACTGTCACAACAGTCTAGTGGAGGATCAGCAGACATGATAAGACTGATAGGATCACGCCCCTCAGGGATGACAGGAAAAAGAAAGAGGGAAGGAGAGAGAGGGAGAGAGATGATATTTACAGTTGAAGTTGGAAGTTTACATACACCTTAGCCAAATACGTTTAAACTCAGTTTTTCACAATTCCTGACATTTAATCCAAGTAAATATTCCCTGTCTTAGGTCAGTTAGGATCACCATTTTATTTTAAGAATGTGAAATGTCAGAATTATAGTAGAGAGAATGATTTATTTCAGCTTTTATTTCTTTCATCACATTCCCAGTGGGTCAGAAGTTTACATACACTCAATTAGTATTTGGTAGCATTGCCTTTATTTTTTTTTTAACTTGGCTCAAACGTTTTGGGTAGCCTTCCACAAGCTTCCCACAATAAGTTGGGTGAATTTTGGCCCATTCCTCCTGACAGAGCTGGTGTAACTGAGTCAGGTTTGTAGGCCTCCTTGCTCGCACACGCTTTTTCAGTTCTGCTCACAAATGTTCTATGGGATTGACGTCAGGGCTTTGTGATGGCCACTCCAATACCTTGACTTTGTTGTCCTTAAGCCATTTTGCCACAACTTTGGAAGTATGCTTGGGGTCATTGTCCATTTGGAAGACCCATTTGCGACCAAGCTTTAACTTCCTGACTGATGTTTTGAGATGTTGCTTCACTATATCCACATAATTTTCCATCCTCATGATGCCATCTATTTTGTGAAGTGCACCAGTCCCTCCTGTAGCAAAGCACCCCCACAACATGATGCTGCCACCCCCGTGCTTCTTGGTTGGATGGTGTTCTTCGGCTTGCAAGCATCCCCCTTTTTCCTCCAAACATAACGATGGTCATTATGGCCAAACAGTTCATTTTTTGTTTCATCAGACCAGAGGACATTTCTCCAAAAAGTACGATCTTTGTCCCCATGTGCAGTTGCAAACCGTATGCAGACCTTTTTTTATGGCGGTTTTGGAGCAATGGCTTCTTCCTTGCTGAGCGGCCTTTCAGGTTATGTCGATATAGGACTCGTTTTGCTGTGGATATAGATACTTTTGTACCTGTTTCCTCCAGCATCTTCACAAGGTCCTTTGCTGTTGTTCTGGGATTGATTTGCACTTTTCACACCAAAGTACGTTCATCTCTAGGAGACAGAACGCGTCTCCTTCCTGAGCGGTGTGACGGCTACGTGGTCCCATGGTGTTTATACTTGCGTACTATTGTTTATACAGATCAATGTGGTACCTTCAGGCGTTTGTAAATTGCTCCCAAAGATGAACCAGACTTGTGGAGGTCTACAATTTATTTCTGAGGTCTTGGCTGATTTCTTTAGATTTCCCCATGATGTCAAGCAAAGAGGCACTGAGTTTGAAGGTAGGCCTTGAAATACATCCATAGGTACACCTCCAATTGACTCAAATGACGTCAATTAGCTTATCAGAAGCTTCTAAAGCCATGACATCATTTTCTGGAATTTTCCAAGCTGTTTAAAGGCACAGTCATCTTAGTGTATGTGAACTTCTCACCCACTGGAATTGTGACACAGTGAATTTATAAGTCAAATAATCTGTCTTTAAACAAAGGTTGGAAAAATTACTTGTGTCATGCAGAAAGTAGATGTCCTAACCGACTTGCCAAAACTATAGTTTTTTAACAAGAAATGTATGGACTGGTTGAAAAACAAGTTTTAATGACTCCAACCTAAGTGTATGTAAACTTCCAACTTCAACTGTAAGAGCTAAGAGACATGTTTTTTAGTCCTCCCAGTGGGATTGGTGCTGTTTGTTATTTGAGCTCAGAGAGGATTTTATTCCTTCTGTTATGTACTCCTCTGACTGGTCTGCTTCCGACTATAGACAATGTGTGTTGTGTTTGTCTGGAGCTTAGATCTGAGGGCACGCCCTAACTTCTCTCCCGAAGACTGACTGATAGTCACTTTGGTATTGCTGAATGTGTCCCAGAGAGCTCAGAGTACATGCCACGAAAGAGAGAAGTGGATGACAAGAGAGCATTGCACTCTATCCTAGGGGGTTCAAGCTTGGGTCAGGGTTGATGTTACTGCAGCCTCTCTCTGGCCCAGCTATAGGACTCTCCTGTTCTACAGAGATGGCCTGTTTTAGACTCTAGGGCACAACACTGCTCTCCTTAGCCAAGCTCATTCCATTTGGGATAATGGGAACCCCTTGAGGGGGTCAACATGTGCCCCATTCCAATGATGTAGGCCAGGCGGTGAAACACACACACACACACACCAGCGAGTGTTCCTTTATGTGTCACAGTGTCTAGCAGTAACCCGCGGTGATGCTGAAACTATGATATGGCACATTCATCACCACGTAGACTGTGACCTGCTGGCCTTGAGAAAGCTGTCTGAAGCCCAATGTTCTTTTATCACAGGTGTGTGTGTGTGTGTGTGAGTGTGTGAGTGTGTGAGTGTGTGAGCGTGTGAGCGTGTGAGCGTGTGAGCGTGTGTGTGTGTGTGCGTGCGTGCGAGACGGAGAGGAGATAGGGCCTCTTCAGAATTGTATGGTGCGTGCGAGTGAGCGAGCGAGACGGAGAGGAGATAGGGCCTCTTCAGAATTGTATGGCGTGTGTGTGTTTCAGGAGGACTGAGTTTGCGTGTGAATGTTTCTGCGTGTGCTCACAAACACGGCTGGAGTGCGTGTTTTTCACACCTTTAGGCATGTAATCCATATTGAGTTTTGTGAGCGATCTTCACTTTTCATTGTTGGAATAATCAATGGAATGAATAGAGCTGTTTACACGTCACCTTTGAACCGAGTGGAGTATTACACGAGATGTGTCAGACCTGGACTCATTGTTTCTTGTTACGAAAGAATCATTGATTACGTGGGGGTAATTGTGTGGGTGTGTGGGCAGGTGTTTGTGTGAAAGCATGTGTCAGCTGTGTTTGCGCCTGTGTGTTTCTCGCATGTCTGCAGGTGTGTGTGAGTGTTTGTTTACACTGAATATTGTCATAGCATGGGAGTCTCTTCCTGAGCTTTGTATAGCATTACCTTCCTTCCCTATCTATCTCTGTAGCGGATTTGTGAATGTTTTCATGTTCACTGTTTTTAATTCAAACGAAACCTTTTTCTGGTTTCTCGGTGTGATGTCGGCAATGCTTAGCAGTTAGATAAACTTCTGTTGTGTTCAAGACGGTTGCATAACTCCCACTGTCTCCCTGCTGTAATGAGTGTGTGTGTGTGTGTCAGGATTTAAATATAAATATACAAATGTGTTGCCATATGTATCAGTCTTGTGTGTGTGTGTTTCTATTATGGACCGACCTCACACAGCTGTTTGCACCTTATATATCAGGCCAATGGGATTTGTATGGCAACAATGGATAAGTCATTAGCGATACTTGTAATTACAGTAGGTGGTTAGTGGCTCTTTTACTGCTGGGATGGCTGTTGTACTCCCAGCCCACCTTCCAACGTGCCCACCTGCACACACGCCCACACACACGCCCACACACACACCCACACACACGCCCACACACACGCCCACACACACACTTGCTTAAAGAACCACTGAAGTTTGACGTCCGTCCAGGTAAGCGCGACGTCAGGAGATGACTTCAAAAACCGTCCACTAGGGGCAACGGTGAGCGCTATTACCGTCACGTAGGATTGGGTGTTGTGGACTGGGTTGGTGGATGGGCGGAAGCCGTGAGCTCTGGCTCTGAGGGTCACATGTTCAATCCCAGTGCTAGGCACTTGTTTTTGTTTTAACCCTATCCCAAACCCTATCCCTTAACTTAACCATTCAGCATGAATCAGATCATCAAATAAAATGTTTTTATAAATTCCTTTTTACGTCAGCAGGTGTCACAAAGTGCTTCTACTATCAGGACTCAGGCTGAGACCCAGATGCAGACACAGGAGGCGGATAGTACGAATCTCAGAGTTTATTACAGTACAAGGCAGGACTTGACGGGACAAGACGAACTGGCAACAGACAAACAGAAAAAGCCGACGTAACTGGCACGACGTGACACACCCCTCCTAGGGACGGCGAGGAAGAGCACTAGTAAGCCAGTGACTCAGCCCCCGTAATAGGGTCAGAAGCAGAGAATCCCAGTGGAGAGAGGGGAGCCGGCCAGGCAGAGACAGCAAGAGTGGTTCGTCGCTCCAGTGCCTTTCTGTTCACCTTCGCACCCCTGGGCCAGACTAGACTCAATCATAGGACCTACTGAAGAGATGAGTCTTCAGAAAAGCTTAAAGGCCAAAATGGAGCTCTCTGTTTTCTTAGACATTAGGAGGCCTGCGTCTTGTGACCGTAGCGTCCGTGTGGGTATTTACTGCAGGACCAAATCGGAGAGAAGGGTAGGAGCAAGTCTATGTAATGCTTTGTAGGTTAGCAGTAAATCCTTAATCAGCCCTAGCCTTAACAGGAAGCCAATGTAGAGAGGCTAGCACTGGAGCAACATGATCACATGTTTTGGTTCTGGTCAAGATTCTAGCAGCCGTATTAATCCCTACAATTAACCTTTGAAATTTGACGTTTATGGACAAACGTCTGATTCTGAAGTTATACTCTGATAGCTTGTTATACACACACACACACACACACACACACACACACACACACACACACACACACACACACACACACACACACACACACACACACACACACACACACACACACACACACACACACACACACACACACACACACACACACACACACACACACACAATCTTTCAAAGACTCAAGAGGATGATTGACGTCCATTAGTTCACTTGACAGAGCTATTCTAATATCCGAAGGACAGAGTTTAGATGAATGATGGTCATTCCCTTCATTTTCCCAAAAGCATCTCATTCTGTCTCTTCTTCTCTCTCTCTATCTAGCTCTCTCTCTCTCTCCTTCTCTCTCTCTCTCCCTCTCTCATTCCATCTCTCTCACACACACACACACACACACACACACACACACACACACACACACACACACACACACACACACACACACACACACACACACACACACACACACACACACACACACACACACACACACACACACACACTTGCCTGAGAGGGTTGGGCCGTGGAGCTCCAGAGTTTCAGATCTATTAGTGTCCTGTCTACAGAGACAGACTGGGCAGAGGATCAGTCATCTGTCTCTGACTGGAAGAGGAGAGCCCACTGGGCAAAAATCACTCTGATGACGTTGAATCAATGTGGAAAACTGATTGGATTTGAAAAATGTCACCATGACATGGTGTATTTTTTTGTTGATTTCACAAAAACAGACATTCAAATAACGTCTGTGGTGCCCACTGGGAGAGGTGAGGTGAGGTGAGGTGAGGTGAGGTGAGGTGAGGAGAGGAGAGGAGAGGAGAGGAGAGGAGAGGAGAGGAGAGGAGAGGAGAGGAGAGGAGAGGAGAGGAGAGGAGAGGAGAGGAGAGGAGAGGAGAGGAGAGGAGAGGAGAGGAGAGGAGAGGAGAGGATTGGGGCTTTTATTGTACTTTGGCAACACTTGAGATTTCTGGCCCTGGTAAAAGAGCACCTTTTGAATGGCTATTGAAACAGATTGAGAGAGGGGGAAGAGCGGGAGAGGGAGAGCGAGGGGGTGAGAGGGAGAGCGAGGGGGGTGAGAGGGAGAGAGAAGGGGGTAGAGAAGGAGAGGGAGGGAGAGAGAGAGAGAGAGAGAGAGAGAGAGAGAGAGAGAGAGAGAGAGAGAGAGAGAGAGAGAGAGAGAGAGAGAGAGAGAGAGAGAGAGAGAGAGAGAGAGAGAGAGAGAGAGAGAGAGAGAGAGAGAGAGAGAGAGAGAGAGAGAGAGAGAGAGAGAGAGAGAGAGAGAGAGAGAGAGCAAAATGGAGTGAGTTGAAGAGCGTGTGGGAGGGTAGTAAGGTGGTACTTCAGCCTCTGCAATAATTGGCTAATTAGCCTGTGATCTGGATTCAACCTACTGAGGGTATGTGTGTGTGTGTGTGTGTGTGTGTGTGTGTGTGTGTGTGTGTGTGTGTGTGTGTGTGTGTGTAATTTAGCCTGGACTCGTTGAGAGCCTGAGAGTTTGGCTTAGAGGATCAGAGGTTAACTTCAATCTATCTATGCTAATGTGGACTTGAGTTCTAAGCAATGACAAGAAACTGGTCTACTTACAGTATAATATTACACACACACACAGCAAAGCAAATCCCCAATTATTTAGTCCCGGTTACTCCAGGCAATAACTCAAGAGTAAGGGATCAATTAGTCCATTAGGATTCCAGCATCGAGCACAATCTGTCGATGTGAAACTTACCAACCAATCAATGGTCGCCCCTGGAGACCAATCAGTACCAAGGAGACTGACGTAAGGCCAAATCAAACACTCGGTTAATGACACACCAATCAGCAGGTTAGGGAGCTATTTCCCACTGACTGCTAACCAATTACATCAACAGAGTTTCACAAGTCACCAACGGAGAGGTCCGATATTGCCCGGTGAAGGATTGGACCCTTGCCATTGATCAGTAATGTTTTCAGGGACTGGGATTAGTTTGGTCAGGTCCAGGTATAGTGTTTTAATCATCTGTAAATAGAACGCTATAGAACTGGACTGTGGGAAGCTAATAAAACAGTATATCAACTACAGTACATGACCAGAAGTATGTGGACACCTGCTTGTCGAACTCATTCCAAAATCGTGGGCATTAATATGGAGTTGGTCCCCCCTTTGCTGCTATAACAGCCTCCACTCTTCTGGGAAGGCTTTCCATTAGATGATGGAACATTGCGGGGACTTGCTTCCATTCAGCCACAAGAGCATTAGTGAGGTCGGGCACTGATGTTGGGCGATTAGGCCTGGCTCGCAGTCGGTGTTCCAATTCATCCTAAAGGTGTTTGATTGGGTTGAGGTCAGGGCTCTGTGCAGACCAGTCAAGTTCTTCCACACCGATCTCGACAAACCATTTCTGTATGGATCTCGCTTTGTGGGGCGGCAGGTAGCCTAGTGGTTAGAGCGTTAGGCCAGTAACTGAAAGGTTGCTGGATCGAATCACCGAGCTGACAAAGTAAACATTTGTCGTTCTGTCCCTGAACAAGGCAGTTAACCCCCGGTTCCCCCGGTAGGCAGTAATTGTAAATAAGAATTTTTTCTTAACTTACTTGCCTAGTTAAATAAAGGTAAAATAAAAAATAAAAAATTGTGCACAGGGGCATTGCTGAAACAGGAAAGGGCCTTCCCCAAACTGTTGCCACACAGTTGGAACCACAGAATTGTCTAGAATGTCATTGTATGCTGTAGTGTTATGATTTCCCTTCACTGGAACTAAGGGGCCTGGCCCGAACCATGAAAAACAGCCCTAGACCATTATTCCTCCTCCACCAAACTTTAAGGTTGGCACTATTCATTCGGGCAGGTAGTGTTCTCCTGGCATCCGCCAAACCCAGATTAGTCCGTTGGGCTGCCAGATGGTGAAGCGTGATTCATCACTCCACTGCTCAAGAGTCCAATGGCGGGGAGCTTTACACCACTCCAGCTGACACTTGGCATTGCACATGGGGATCTTAGGCTTATGTGCGACTGCTTGGCTATGTGAAACCCATTTCATGAAGCTCCCGAGGAACAGCTATTGTGCTGACGTTGCTTCCAGAGGCAGTTTGGAACTTGGTAGTGAGTGTTGCAACCGAGGACAGACAATTTTTATTCTCTTCAGCACTCAGCAGTCCCATTCTGTGAGCTTGTGTGGCCTACCACTTCTCGGCTGAGCCGTTGTTGCTCTTAGACTTTTCCACTTCACAATAACAGCACTTACAGTTGACCGGGGCAGGTCTAGCAGGGCAGAAATTTTACAAACTGAGCTCTTCAGTAAGACCATTCTACTGCCAGTGTTTGTCTATGGAGATTGCATGGCGGTGTGCTCGATTTTATAGACCTGTCAGCAAAATTCCAAATTCCAAATCTGATATATATATATATTTTTCTCCATCTCACTAGTGTATTCGTCCTACCCAGGACAGCATTAGAAGTCTGTAGTGCACTGTTGTGAAGGGAAGTCTTCGTATTAGCCTATTATCGTTCTGATTTTCTGATGCTGTTGTTGACATACATTTTTTTCATGTAACGTCTTGGTTCCTCTGCGTGCTGCTGGTATCCCAGGAGACAGTACTGTGTCTCTGTTCTCCCGGAGAATGTAGGCCAAGCACACTTCCAACCAGGACTGGTTGTGTTAAACAGTGAATTAATGCACCGATCTGTGTTTTTTTTAACTAAATCACTGTAGTCTCGCTG